>NC_088424.1:47084918-47197418 GCF_034236695.1 Oncorhynchus nerka | reverse complement strand
GAGACCAGACAGGTTTCTGCTGGGAGACACATCACAGCCTGTCATACAGCCTGTCATACAGCCTGTCATACAGCCTGTCATACAGCCTGTCATACAGCCTGTCATACAGCCTGTCATACAGCCTGTCATACAGCCTGTCATACAGCCTGTCATACAGCCTGTCATTAGTACGTAGAGGGGACTGCTGCTGCTCACTTTACAACATGGTGAGAGTCGCTGGCTCAACGTTAAACTCTTGAAAAAGTTTCACATTCACAAGTTTCACATTCATTGAAATAACCCCCCCCCCCCCCCCCCCCCCATCGATCCACATATAACTACATCACAAAAGATCTACTGACTTCCTGCAACTCGCAAGCAGCTGCTGAAAAAAAAACACTGGGAAAGAAAGAAAAATTAATGTGATTACATTTTCTGTCAACATAAATACATTAACAGCAGACTTGAGGGCGTAATTTCACAGTCCATTTTATGCTTTTAACATGAAACAAATCCTGTTCCTGCAGAATAAAGACAAGGTGTTAGTTATTATGTTGAGTTGCAATCAAATCGTTTGCAATCAAATCTGTCAAACATTTGGGCTTTAACAAGTGTCTAAACATTTTTACTCATGAATATAATATATCTGCTTACATCCCTGTCAGATAATTATTTATTTTACAAATCGACAGCCGTTGGTCATTAAATTGGTGTCCTAGGTTCTGTTCTGAATGTCTTTATATTTACATGACAAATCTTCAGGTCCATTTGTGTTGTTTTGTTCAACAAAGAACTGTTCAAAAGAACGTTTGCCATTTGTTGAGTTGTTCTGAGTAGTTTGTCAGATGTTGCCAGAAACTTTGGGCTCTACTCAATCACCACCAGTAGCTTGGAAATGTTGAAACTAAGATAAAACAATGTTGTTGAGTTTCAAAAGGAATCTTCCATCTTTCAGTATTATGCAACTGATAAAGCCTTTGTGCCATGGAGGTACTTCACTAACCCTCTTTGTGTTTACTAGCCAAAGGAAACTAAAAAACAACAACTATTTGGATCTGACTGACTAAAGCTACTTTAGAGAATTGAGTTCAGTATTTCCAGAGGCTGAGTAGAACTCCCTCCCTCCCTCCCTCCCTCCCTCCCTCCCTCCCTCCCTCCCTCCCTCCCTCCCTACCTACCTACCTACCTCCCTCCCTCTTATCGGCAGACTCAGTAGCCTCGGTTTTTCGGATG
Organism: Oncorhynchus nerka; assembly: GCF_034236695.1. Classification (NCBI taxonomy): domain Eukaryota; kingdom Metazoa; phylum Chordata; class Actinopteri; order Salmoniformes; family Salmonidae; genus Oncorhynchus; species Oncorhynchus nerka. The sequence continues at coordinate 47,196,206 of NC_088424.1, read as the reverse complement.
ACTGCCTTGCCTGGTTCACCAATTGCTTTGCAGACAGAGTTCAGTGTGTCAAATCGGAGGGCATGCTATCCGGTCCTCTGGCAGTCTCTATGGGGGTGCCACAGGGTTCAATTCTCGGGCCGACTCTTTTCTCTGTATATATCAATGATGTTGCTCTTGCTGCGGGCGATTCCCTGATCCACCTCTACGCAGACGACACCATTCTATATACTTCCGGCCCGTCCTTGGACACTGTGCTATCTAACCTCCAAACGAGCTTCAATGCCATACAACACTCCTTCCGTGGCCTCCAACTGCTCTTAAACGCTAGTAAAACCAAATGCATGCTTTTCAACCGTTCGCTGCCTGCACCCGCACGCCTAACCAGCATCACCACCCTGGATGGTTCCGACCTTGAATATGTGGACATCTATAAGTACCTAGGTTTCTGGCTAGACTGTAAACTCTCCTTCCAGACTCATATCAAACATCTCCAATCGAAAATCAATTCAAGAGTCGGCTTTCTATTCCGCAACAAAGCCTCCTTCACTCACGCCGACAAACTTACCCTAGTAAAACTGACTATCCTACCGATCCTCGACTTCGGTGATGTCATCTACAAACTTGCTTCCAACACTCTACTCAGCAAACTGGATGCAGTTTATCACAGTGCCATCCGTTTTGTCACTAAAGCACCTCATTCCACCCACCACTGCGACCTGTATGCTCTAGTCGGCTGGCCCTCGCTACATATTCGTCGCCAGACCCACTGGCTCCAGGTCATCTACAAGTCCATGCTAGGTAAAGCTCCGCCTTATCTCAGTACACTGGTCACGATGGCAACACCCACCCATAACACGCGCTCCAGCAGGTGTATCTCACTGATCATCCCTAAAGCCAACACCTCATTTGTCCGCCTTTCGTTCCAGTTCTCTGCTGCCTGTGACTGGACGAATTGCAAAAATCGCTGAAGTTGGCGACTTTTATCTCCCTCACCAACTTCAAACATCTGCTATCTGAGCAGCTAACCGATCGCTGCCGCTGTACATAGTCTATCGGTAAATAGCCCACCCATTTTTACCTACCTCATCCCCATACTGTTTTTATTTATTTTATTTTCTGCTCTTTTGCACACCAATATCTCTACCTGTACATGACCATCTGATCATTTATCACTCCAGTGTTAATCTGCAAAATTGTAATTATTCGCCTACCTCCTCATGCCTTTTGCACACAATGTATATAGACTCTCCTTTTCTACTGTATTATTGACTTGTTAATTGTTTACTCCATGTGTAACTCTGTGTTGTCTGTTCACACTGCTATGCTTTATCTTGGCCAGGTCGCAGTTGCAAATGAGAACTTGTTCAACTCGCCTACCTGGTTAAATAAAGGTGAAATAAATAAAAAATAAATAAAAAATATTTTTAAAAATCCACTCAGTAAGGCCAGCAGGCTAATGTTCCTATCCACTCAGTAAGGCCAGCAGGCTAATGTTCCTATCCACTCAGTAAGACCAGCAGGCTAATGTTCCTATCCACTCAGTAAGGCCAGCAGGCTAATGTTCCTATCCACTCAGTAAGGCCAGCAGGCTAATGTTCCTATCCACTTAGTAAGGCCAGCAGGCTAATGTTCCTATCCACTCAGTAAGACCAGCAGGCTAATGTTCCTATCCACTCAGTAAGGCCAGCAGGCTAATGTTCCTATCCACTCAGTAAGGCCAGCAGGCTAATGTTCCTATCCACTCAGTAAGGCCAGCAGGCTAATGTTCCTATCCACTCAGTAAGACCAGCAGGCTAATGTTCCTATCCACTCAGTAAGACCAGCAGGCTAATGTTCCTATCCACTCAGTAAGACCAGCAGGCTAATGTTCCTATCCACTCAGTAAGACCAGCAGGCTAATGTTCCTATCCACTCAGTAAGACCAGCAGGCTAATGTTCCTATCCACTCAGTAAGACCAGCAGGATAATGTTCCTATCCACTCAGTAAGACCAGCAGGCTAATGTTCCTATCCACTCAGTAAGGCCAGCAGGCTAATGTTCATATCCACTCAGTAAGACCAGCAGGCTAATGTTCCTATCCACCCAGTAAGGCCAGCAGGCTAATGTTCCTATACACCCAGTAAGACCAGCAGGCTAATGTTCCTATCCACTCAGTAAGACCAGCAGGCTAATGTTCCTATCCACTCAGTAAGGCCAGCAGGCTAATGTTCCTATCCACTCAGTAAGGCCAGCAGGCTAATGTTCCTATCCACTCAGTAAGGCCAGCAGGCTAATGTTCCTATCCACTCAGTAAGACCAGCAGGCTAATGTTCCTATCCACTCAGTAAGGCCAGCAGGCTAATGTTCCTATCCACTCAGTAAGACCAGCAGGCTAATGTTCCTATCCACTCAGTAAGGCCAGCAGGCTAATGTTCCTATCCACTCAGTAAGGCCAGCAGGCTAATGTTCCTATCCACTCAGTAAGACCAGCAGGCTAATGTTCCTATCCACTCAGTAAGACCAGCAGGCTAATGTTCCTATCCACTCAGCAGGCTAATGTTCCTATCCACTCAGTAAGGCCAGCAGGCTAATGTTCCTATCCACTCAGTAAGGCCAGCAGGCTAATGTTCCTATCCACTCAGTAAGGCCAGCAGGCTAATGTTCCTATCCACTCAGTAAGACCAGCAGGCTAATGTTCCTATCCACTCAGTAAGGCCAGCAGGCTAATGTTCCTATCCACTCAGTAAGACCAGCAGGCTAATGTTCCTATCCACTCAGTAAGGCCAGCAGGCTAATGTTCCTATCCACTCAGTAAGGCCAGCAGGCTAATGTTCCTATCCACTCAGTAAGACCAGCAGGCTAATGTTCCTATCCACTCAGTAAGACCAGCAGGCTAATGTTCCTATCCACTCAGTAAGGCCAGCAGGCTAATGTTCCTATCCACTCAGTAAGGCCAGCAGGCTAATGTTCCTATCCACTCAGCAGGCTAATGTTCCTATCCACTCAGCAGGCTAATGTTCCTATCCACTCAGCAGGCTAATGTTCCTATCCACTCAGTAAGACCAGCAGGCTAATGTTCCTATCCACTCAGCAGGCTAATGTTCCTATCCACTCAGCAGGCTAATGTTCCTATCCACTCAGCAGGCTAATGTTCCTATCCACTCAGCAGGCTAATGTTCCTATCCACTCAGCAGGCTAATGTTCCTATCCACTCAGTAAGACCAGCAGGCTAATGTTCCTATCCACTCAGCAGGCTAATGTTCCTATCCACACAGCAGGCTAATGTTCCTATCCACTCAGCAGGCTAATGTTCCTATCCACTCAGCAGGCTAATGTTCCTATCCACTCAGCAGGCTAATGTTCCTATCCACTCAGTAAGACCAGCAGGCTAATGTTCCTATCCACTCAGCAGGCTAATGTTCCTATCCACTCAGCAGGCTAATGTTCCTATCCACTCAGCAGGCTAATGTTCCTATCCACTCAGTAAGACCAGCAGGCTAATGTTCCTATCCACTCAGTAAGACCAGCAGGCTAATGTTCCTATCCACTCAGTAAGGCCAGCAGGCTAATGTTCCTATCCACTCAGTAAGACCAGCAGGCTAATGTTCCTATCCACTCAGTAAGGCCAGCAGGCTAATGTTCCTATCCACTCAGTAAGACCAGCAGGCTAATGTTCCTATCCACTCAGTAAGGCCAGCAGGCTAATGTTCCTATCCACTCAGTAAGGCCAGCAGGCTAATGTTCCTATCCACTCAGTAAGGCCAGCAGGCTAATGTTCCTATCCACTCAGTAAGACCAGCAGGCTAATGTTCCTATCCACTCAGTCAGGCCAGCAGGCTAATGTTCCTATCCACTCAGTAAGGCCAGCAGGCTAATGTTCCTATCCACTCAGTAAGGCCAGCAGGCTAATGTTCCTATCCACTCAGTAAGACCAGCAGGCTAATGTTCCTATCCACTCAGTAAGGCCAGCAGGCTAATGTTCCTATCCACTCAGTAAGGCCAGCAGGCTAATGTTCCTATCCACTCAGTAAGGCCAGCAGGCTAATGTTCCTATCCACTCAGTAAGGCCAGCAGGCTAATGTTCCTATCCACTCAGCAGGCTAATGTCCCTATCCACTCAGTAAGACCAGCAGGCTAATGTTCCTATCCACTCAGTAAGACCAGCAGGCTAATGTTCCTATCCACTCAGCAGGCTAATGTTCCTATCCACTCAGTAAGACCAGCAGGCTAATGTTCCTATCCACTCAGCAGGCTAATGTTCCTATCCACTCAGTAAGGCCAGCAGGCTAATGTTCCTATCCACTCAGTAAGGCCAGCAGGCTAATGTTCCTATCCACTCAGTAAGGCCAGCAGGCTAATGTTCCTATCCACTCAGTAAGGCCAGCAGGCTAATGTTCCTATCCACTCCGTAAGACCAGCAGGCTAATGTTCCTATCCACTCAGTAAGGCAGCAGGCTAATGTTCCTATCCACTCAGTAAGACCAGCAGGCTAATGTTCCTATCCACTCAGTAAGGCCAGCAGGCTAATGTTCCTATCCACTCAGTAAGGCAGCAGGCTAATGTTCCTATCCACTCAGTAAGACCAGCAGGCTAATGTTCCTATCCACTCAGTAAGGCCAGCAGGCTAATGTTCCTATCCACTCAGTAAGGCCAGCAGGCTAATGTTCCTATCCACTCAGTAAGACCAGCAGGCTAATGTTCCTATCCACTCAGTAAGACCAGCAGGCTAATGTTCCTATCCACTCAGCAGGCTAATGTTCCTATCCACTCAGTAAGGCCAGCAGGCTAATGTTCCTATCCACTCAGTAAGGCCAGCAGGCTAATGTTCCTATCCACTCAGTAAGGCCAGCAGGCTAATGTTCCTATCCACTCAGTAAGACCAGCAGGCTAATGTTCCTATCCACTCAGTAAGGCCAGCAGGCTAATGTTCCTATCCACTCAGTAAGACCAGCAGGCTAATGTTCCTATCCACTCAGTAAGGCCAGCAGGCTAATGTTCCTATCCACTCAGTAAGACCAGCAGGCTAATGTTCCTATCCACTCAGTAAGACCAGCAGGCTAATGTTCCTATCCACTCAGTAAGGCCAGCAGGCTAATGTTCCTATCCACTCAGTAAGGCCAGCAGGCTAATGTTCCTATCCACTCAGCAGGCTAATGTTCCTATCCACTCAGCAGGCTAATGTTCCTATCCACTCAGCAGGCTAATGTTCCTATCCACTCAGTAAGACCAGCAGGCTAATGTTCCTATCCACTCAGCAGGCTAATGTTCCTATCCACTCAGCAGGCTAATGTTCCTATCCACTCAGTAAGACCAGCAGGCTAATGTTCCTATCCACTCAGTAAGGCCAGCAGGCTAATGTTCCTATCCACTCAGTAAGGCCAGCAGGCTAATGTTCCTATCCACTCAGTAAGACCAGCAGGCTAATGTTCCTATCCACTCAGTAAGACCAGCAGGCTAATGTTCCTATCCACTCAGCAGGCTAATGTTCCTATCCACTCAGTAAGGCCAGCAGGCTAATGTTCCTATCCACTCAGTAAGGCCAGCAGGCTAATGTTCCTATCCACTCAGTAAGGCCAGCAGGCTAATGTTCCTATCCACTCAGTAAGGCCAGCAGGCTAATGTTCCTATCCACTCAGTAAGACCAGCAGGCTAATGTTCCTATCCACTCAGTAAGACCAGCAGGCTAATGTTCCTATCCACTCAGTAAGACCAGCAGGCTAATGTTCCTATCCACTCAGTAAGGCCAGCAGGCTAATGTTCCTATCCACTCAGTAAGGCCAGCAGGCTAATGTTCCTATCCACTCAGCAGGCTAATGTTCCTATCCACTCAGCAGGCTAATGTTCCTATCCACTCAGCAGGCTAATGTTCCTATCCACTCAGTAAGACCAGCAGGCTAATGTTCCTATCCACTCAGCAGGCTAATGTTCCTATCCACTCAGCAGGCTAATGTTCCTATCCACTCAGCAGGCTAATGTTCCTATCCACTCAGCAGGCTAATGTTCCTATCCACTCAGTAAGACCAGCAGGCTAATGTTCCTATCCACTCAGCAGGCTAATGTTCCTATCCACTCAGCAGGCTAATGTTCCTATCCACTCAGCAGGCTAATGTTCCTATCCACTCAGTAAGACCAGCAGGCTAATGTTCCTATCCACTCACTAAGACCAGCAGGCTAATGTTCCTATCCACTCAGTAAGGCCAGCAGGCTAATGTTCCTATCCACTCAGTAAGGCCAGCAGGCTAATGTTCCTATCCACTCAGCAGGCTAATGTTCCTATCCACTCAGCAGGCTAATGTTCCTATCCACTCAGCAGGCTAATGTTCCTATCCACTCAGTAAGACCAGCAGGCTAATGTTCCTATCCACTCAGCAGGCTAATGTTCCTATCCACTCAGCAGGCTAATGTTCCTATCCACTCAGCAGGCTAATGTTCCTATCCACTCAGTAAGACCAGCAGGCTAATGTTCCTATCCACTCAGCAGGCTAATGTTCCTATCCACTCAGCAGGCTAATGTTCCTATCCACTCAGCAGGCTAATGTTCCTATCCACTCAGTAAGACCAGCAGGCTAATGTTCCTATCCACTCAGTAAGACCAGCAGGCTAATGTTCCTATCCACTCAGTAAGGCCAGCAGGCTAATGTTCCTATCCACTCAGTAAGACCAGCAGGCTAATGTTCCTATCCACTCAGTAAGGCCAGCAGGCTAATGTTCCTATCCACTCAGTAAGACCAGCAGGCTAATGTTCCTATCCACTCAGTAAGACCAGCAGGCTAATGTTCCTATCCACTCAGTAAGGCCAGCAGGCTAACGTTCCTATCCACTCAGTAAGACCAGCAGGCTAATGTTCCTATCCACTCAGCAGGCTAATGTTCCTATCCACTCAGTAAGGCCAGCAGGCTAATGTTCCTATCCACTCAGTAAGGCCAGCAGGCTAATGTTCCTATCCACTCAGTAAGACCAGCAGGCTAATGTTCCTATCCACTCAGTAAGACCAGCAGGCTAATGTTCCTATCCACTCAGTAAGACCAGCAGGCTAATGTTCCTATCCACTCAGTAAGACCAGCAGGCTAATGTTCCTATCCACTCAGTAAGACCAGCAGGCTAATGTTCCTATCCACTCAGCAGGAAAATGTTCCTATCCACTCAGTAAGGCCAGCAGGCTAATGTTCCTATCCACTCAGTAAGGCCAGCAGGCTAATGTTCCTATCCACTCAGCAGGCTAATGTTCTTATCCACTCAGTAAGGCCAGCAGGCTAATGTTCCTATCCACTCAGCAGGCTAATGTTCCTATCCACTCAGTAAGGCCAGCAGGCTAATGTTCCTATCCACTCAGTAAGGCCAGCAGGCTAATGTTCCTATCCACTCAGTAAGGCCAGCAGGCTAATGTTCCTATCCACTCAGTAAGACCAGCAGGCTAATGTTCCTATCCACTCAGTAAGGCCAGCAGGCTAATGTTCCTATCCACTCAGTAAGGCCAGCAGGCTAATGTTCCTATCCACTCAGTAAGACCAGCAGGCTAATGTTCCTATCCACTCAGTAAGGCCAGCAGGCTAATGTTCCTATCCACTCAGTAAGGCCAGCAGGCTAATGTTCCTATCCACTCAGTAAGGCCAGCAGGCTAATGTTCCTATCCACTCAGTAAGACCAGCAGGCTAATGTTCCTATCCACTCAGTAAGGCCAGCAGGCTAATGTTCCTATCCACTCAGTAAGACCAGCAGGCTAATGTTCCTATCCACTCAGTAAGACCAGCAGGCTAATGTTCCTATCCACTCAGCAGGCTAATGTTCCTATCCACTCAGTAAGGCCAGCAGGCTAATGTTCCTATCCACTCAGTAAGGCCAGCAGGCTAATGTTCCTATCCACTCAGTAAGGCCAGCAGGCTAATGTTCCTATCCACTCAGTAAGACCAGCAGGCTAATGTTCCTATCCACTCAGTAAGGCCAGCAGGCTAATGTTCCTATCCACTCAGTAAGACCAGCAGGCTAATGTTCCTATCCACTCAGTAAGGCCAGCAGGCTAATGTTCCTATCCACTCAGTAAGACCAGCAGGCTAATGTTCCTATCCACTCAGTAAGACCAGCAGGCTAATGTTCCTATCCACTCAGTAAGGCCAGCAGGCTAATGTTCCTATCCACTCAGTAAGGCCAGCAGGCTAATGTTCCTATCCACTCAGCAGGCTAATGTTCCTATCCACTCAGCAGGCTAATGTTCCTATCCACTCAGCAGGCTAATGTTCCTATCCACTCAGTAAGACCAGCAGGCTAATGTTCCTATCCACTCAGCAGGCTAATGTTCCTATCCACTCAGCAGGCTAATGTTCCTATCCACTCAGTAAGACCAGCAGGCTAATGTTCCTATCCACTCAGTAAGGCCAGCAGGCTAATGTTCCTATCCACTCAGTAAGACCAGCAGGCTAATGTTCCTATCCACTCAGTAAGACCAGCAGGCTAATGTTCCTATCCACTCAGCAGGCTAATGTTCCTATCCACTCAGTAAGGCCAGCAGGCTAATGTTCCTATCCACTCAGTAAGGCCAGCAGGCTAATGTTCCTATCCACTCAGTAAGGCCAGCAGGCTAATGTTCCTATCCACTCAGTAAGACCAGCAGGCTAATGTTCCTATCCACTCAGTAAGGCCAGCAGGCTAATGTTCCTATCCACTCAGTAAGACCAGCAGGCTAATGTTCCTATCCACTCAGTAAGGCCAGCAGGCTAATGTTCCTATCCACTCAGTAAGGCCAGCAGGCTAATGTTCCTATCCACTCAGTAAGACCAGCAGGCTAATGTTCCTATCCACTCAGTAAGACCAGCAGGCTAATGTTCCTATCCACTCAGTAAGGCCAGCAGGCTAATGTTCCTATCCACTCAGTAAGGCCAGCAGGCTAATGTTCCTATCCACTCAGCAGGCTAATGTTCCTATCCACTCAGCAGGCTAATGTTCCTATCCACTCAGCAGGCTAATGTTCCTATCCACTCAGTAAGACCAGCAGGCTAATGTTCCTATCCACTCAGCAGGCTAATGTTCCTATCCACTCAGCAGGCTAATGTTCCTATCCACTCAGCAGGCTAATGTTCCTATCCACTCAGTAAGACCAGCAGGCTAATGTTCCTATCCACTCAGCAGGCTAATGTTCCTATCCACTCAGCAGGCTAATGTTCCTATCCACTCAGCAGGCTAATGTTCCTATCCACTCAGTAAGACCAGCAGGCTAATGTTCCTATCCACTCAGTAAGACCAGCAGGCTAATGTTCCTATCCACTCAGTAAGGCCAGCAGGCTAATGTTCCTATCCACTCAGTAAGACCAGCAGGCTAATGTTCCTATCCACTCAGTAAGGCCAGCAGGCTAATGTTCCTATCCACTCAGTAAGACCAGCAGGCTAATGTTCCTATCCACTCAGTAAGACCAGCAGGCTAATGTTCCTATCCACTCAGTAAGGCCAGCAGGCTAACGTTCCTATCCACTCAGTAAGACCAGCAGGCTAATGTTCCTATCCACTCAGCAGGCTAATGTTCCTATCCACTCAGTAAGGCCAGCAGGCTAATGTTCCTATCCACTCAGTAAGGCCAGCAGGCTAATGTTCCTATCCACTCAGTAAGACCAGCAGGCTAATGTTCCTATCCACTCAGTAAGACCAGCAGGCTAATGTTCCTATCCACTCAGTAAGACCAGCAGGCTAATGTTCCTATCCACTCAGTAAGACCAGCAGGCTAATGTTCCTATCCACTCAGTAAGACCAGCAGGCTAATGTTCCTATCCACTCAGCAGGAAAATGTTCCTATCCACTCAGTAAGGCCAGCAGGCTAATGTTCCTATCCACTCAGTAAGGCCAGCAGGCTAATGTTCCTATCCACTCAGCAGGCTAATGTTCCTATCCACTCAGTAAGGCCAGCAGGCTAATGTTCCTATCCACTCAGCAGGCTAATGTTCCTATCCACTCAGTAAGGCCAGCAGGCTAATGTTCCTATCCACTCAGTAAGGCCAGCAGGCTAATGTTCCTATCCACTCAGTAAGGCCAGCAGGCTAATGTTCCTATCCACTCAGTAAGACCAGCAGGCTAATGTTCCTATCCACTCAGTAAGGCCAGCAGGCTAATGTTCCTATCCACTCAGTAAGGCCAGCAGGCTAATGTTCCTATCCACTCAGTAAGACCAGCAGGCTAATGTTCCTATCCACTCAGTAAGGCCAGCAGGCTAATGTTCCTATCCACTCAGTAAGACCAGCAGGCTAATGTTCCTATCCACTCAGTAAGGCCAGCAGGCTAATGTTCCTATCCACTCAGCAGGCTAATGTTCCTATCCACTCAGCAGGCTAATGTTCCTATCCACTCAGCAGGCTAATGTTCCTATCCACTCAGTAAGACCAGCAGGCTAATGTTCCTATCCACTCAGCAGGCTAATGTTCCTATCCACTCAGCAGGCTAATGTTCCTATCCACTCAGTAAGGCCAGCAGGCTAATGTTCCTATCCACTCAGTAAGGCCAGCAGGCTAATGTTCCTATCCACTCAGTAAGACCAGCAGGCTAATGTTCCTATCCACTCAGTAAGACCAGCAGGCTAATGTTCCTATCCACTCAGCAGGCTAATGTTCCTATCCACTCAGTAAGGCCAGCAGGCTAATGTTCCTATCCACTCAGTAAGGCCAGCAGGCTAATGTTCCTATCCACTCAGTAAGGCCAGCAGGCTAATGTTCCTATCCACTCAGTAAGACCAGCAGGCTAATGTTCCTATCCACTCAGTAAGGCCAGCAGGCTAATGTTCCTATCCACTCAGTAAGACCAGCAGGCTAATGTTCCTATCCACTCAGTAAGGCCAGCAGGCTAATGTTCCTATCCACTCAGTAAGGCCAGCAGGCTAATGTTCCTATCCACTCAGTAAGACCAGCAGGCTAATGTTCCTATCCACTCAGTAAGACCAGCAGGCTAATGTTCCTATCCACTCAGTAAGGCCAGCAGGCTAATGTTCCTATCCACTCAGTAAGGCCAGCAGGCTAATGTTCCTATCCACTCAGCAGGCTAATGTTCCTATCCACTCAGGAGGCTAATGTTCCTATCCACTCAGCAGGCTAATGTTCCTATCCACTCAGTAAGACCAGCAGGCTAATGTTCCTATCCACTCAGCAGGCTAATGTTCCTATCCACTCAGCAGGCTAATGTTCCTATCCACTCAGCAGGCTAATGTTCCTATCCACTCAGCAGGCTAATGTTCCTATCCACTCAGTAAGACCAGCAGGCTAATGTTCCTATCCACTCAGCAGGCTAATGTTCCTATCCACTCAGCAGGCTAATGTTCCTATCCACTCAGCAGGCTAATGTTCCTATCCACTCAGTAAGACCAGCAGGCTAATGTTCCTATCCACTCAGTAAGACCAGCAGGCTAATGTTCCTATCCACTCAGTAAGGCCAGCAGGCTAATGTTCCTATCCACTCAGTAAGACCAGCAGGCTAATGTTCCTATCCACTCAGTAAGGCCAGCAGGCTAATGTTCCTATCCACTCAGTAAGACCAGCAGGCTAATGTTCCTATCCACTCAGTAAGACCAGCAGGCTAATGTTCCTATCCACTCAGTAAGGCCAGCAGGCTAACGTTCCTATCCACTCAGTAAGACCAGCAGGCTAATGTTCCTATCCACTCAGCAGGCTAATGTTCCTATCCACTCAGTAAGGCCAGCAGGCTAATGTTCCTATCCACTCAGTAAGGCCAGCAGGCTAATGTTCCTATCCACTCAGTAAGACCAGCAGGCTAATGTTCCTATCCACTCAGTAAGACCAGCAGGCTAATGTTCCTATCCACTCAGTAAGACCAGCAGGCTAATGTTCCTATCCACTCAGTAAGACCAGCAGGCTAATGTTCCTATCCACTCAGTAAGACCAGCAGGCTAATGTTCCTATCCACTCAGCAGGAAAATGTTCCTATCCACTCAGTAAGGCCAGCAGGCTAATGTTCCTATCCACTCAGTAAGGCCAGCAGGCTAATGTTCCTATCCACTCAGCAGGCTAATGTTCCTATCCACTCAGTAAGGCCAGCAGGCTAATGTTCCTATCCACTCAGCAGGCTAATGTTCCTATCCACTCAGTAAGGCCAGCAGGCTAATGTTCCTATCCACTCAGCAGGCTAATGTTCCTATCCACTCAGTAAGACCAGCAGGCTAATGTTCCTATCCACTCAGTAAGACCAGCAGGCTAATGTTCCTATCCACTCAGCAGGCTAATGTTCCTATCCACTCAGTAAGGCCAGCAGGCTAATGTTCCTATCCACTCAGCAGGCTAATGTTCCTATCCACTCAGTAAGGCCAGCAGGCTAATGTTCCTATCCACTCAGTAAGGCCAGCAGGCTAATGTTCCTATCCACTCAGTAGGCTAATGTTCCTATCCACTCAGTAAGGCCAGCAGGCTAATGTTCCTATCCACTCAGCAGGCTAATGTTCCTATCCACTCAGTAAGACCAGTAGGCTAATGTTCCTATCCACTCAGTAAGGCCAGCAGGCTAATGTTCCTATCCACTCAGTAAGGCCAGCAGGCTAATGTTCCTATCCACTCAGTAAGACCAGCAGGCTAATGTTCCTATCCACTCAGTAAGTTCAGCAGGCTAATGTTCCTATCCACTCAGTAAGACCAGCAGGCTAATGTTCCTATCCACTCAGTAAGGCCAGAAGGCTAATGTTCCTATCCACTCAGTAAGGCCAGCAGGCTAATGTTCCTATCCACTCAGTAAGGCCAGCAGGCTAATGTTCCTATCCACTCAGTAAGGCCAGCAGGCTAATGTTCCTATCCACTCAGTAAGGCCAGCAGGCTAATGTTCCTATCCACTCAGTAAGGCCAGCAGGCTAATGTTCCTATCCACTCAGTAAGGCCAGCAGGCTAATGTTCCTATCCACTCAGTAAGGCCAGCAGGCTAATGTTCCTATCCACTCAGTAAGACCAGCAGGCTAATGTTCCTATCCACTCAGTAAGGCCAGCAGGCTAATGTTCCTATCCACTCAGTAAGGCCAGCAGGCTAATGTTCCTATCCACTCAGTAAGGTCAGCAGGCTAATGTTCCTATCCACACAGTAAGGCCAGCAGGCTAATGTTCCTATCCACTCAGTAAGGCCAGCAGGCTAATGTTCCTATCCACTCAGTAAGGCCAGCAGGCTAATGTTCCTATCCACTCAGTAAGGCCAGCAGGCTAATGTTCCTATCCACTCAGTAAGGCCAGCAGGCTAATGTTCCTATCCACTCAGTAAGGCCAGCAGGCTAATGTTCCTATCCACTCAGTAAGGCCAGCAGGCTAATGTTCCTATCCACTCAGTAAGGCCAGCAGGCTAATGTTCCTATCCACTCAGTAAGGCCAGCAGGCTAATGTTCCTATCCACTCAGTAAGGCCAGCAGGCTAATGTTCCTATCCACTCAGTAAGGCCAGCAGGCTAATGTTCCTATCCACTCAGTAAGTTCAGCAGGCTAATGTTCCTATCCACTCAGTAAGACCAGCAGGCTAATGTTCCTATCCACTCAGTAAGGCCAGCAGGCTAATGTTCCTATCCACTCAGTAAGGCCAGCAGGCTAATGTTCCTATCCACTCAGTAAGGCCAGCAGGCTAATGTTCCTATCCACTCAGTAAGGCCAGCAGGCTAATGTTCCTATCCACTCAGTAAGGCCAGCAGGCTAATGTTCCTATCCACTCAGTAAGGCCAGCAGGCTAATGTTCCTATCCACTCAGTAAGGCCAGCAGGCTAATGTTCCTATCCACTCAGTAAGACCAGCAGGCTAATGTTCCTATCCACTCAGTAAGGCCAGCAGGCTAATGTTCCTATCCACTCAGTAAGGCCAGCAGGCTAATGTTCCTATCCACTCAGTAAGGCCAGCAGGCTAATGTTCCTATCCACTCAGTAAGGCCAGCAGGCTAATGTTCCTATCCACTCAGTAAGACCAGCAGGCTAATGTTCCTATCCACTCAGTAAGACCAGCAGGCTAATGTTCCTATCCACTCAGTAAGGCCAGCAGGCTAATGTTCCTATCCACTCAGTAAGGCCAGCAGGCTAATGTTCCTATCCACTCAGTAAGGCCAGCAGGCTAATGTTCCTATCCACTCAGTAAGGCCAGCAGGCTAATGTTCCTATCCACTCAGTAAGACCAGCAGGCTAATGTTCCTATCCACTCAGTAAGGCCAGCAGGCTAATGTTCCTATCCACTCAGTAAGGCCAGCAGGCTAATGTTCCTATCCACTCAGTAAGGTCAGCAGGCTAATGTTCCTATCCACACAGTAAGGCCAGCAGGCTAATGTTCCTATCCACTCAGTAAGGCCAGCAGGCTAATGTTCCTATCCACTCAGTAAGGCCAGCAGGCTAATGTTCCTATCCACTCAGTAAGGCCAGCAGGCTAATGTTCCTATCCACTCAGTAAGGCCAGCAGGCTAATGTTCCTATCCACTCAGTAAGGCCAGCAGGCTAATGTTCCTATCCACTCAGTAAGGCCAGCAGGCTAATGTTCCTATCCACTCAGTAAGGCCAGCAGGCTAATGTTCCTATCCACTCAGTAAGGCCAGCAGGCTAATGTTCCTATCCACTCAGTAAGGCCAGCAGGCTAATGTTCCTATCCACTCAGTAAGGCCAGCAGGCTAATGTTCCTATCCACTCAGTAAGACCAGCAGGCTAATGTTCCTATCCACTCAGTAAGGCCAGCAGGCTAATGTTCCTATCCACTCAGTAAGGCCAGCAGGCTAATGTTCCTATCCACTCAGTAAGGCCAGCAGGCTAATGTTCCTATCCACTCAGTAAGGCCAGCAGGCTAATGTTCCTATCCACTCAGTAAGGCCAGCAGGCTAATGTTCCTATCCACTCAGTAAGGCCAGCAGGCTAATGTTCCTATCCACTCAGTAAGACCAGCAGGCTAATGTTCCTATCCACTCAGTAAGGCCAGCAGGCTAATGTTCCTATCCACTCAGTAAGGCCAGCAGGCTAATGTTCCTATCCACTCAGTAAGGTCAGCAGGCTAATGTTCCTATCCACACACAGTAAGGCCAGCAGGCTAATGTTCCTATCCACTCAGTAAGGCCAGCAGGCTAATGTTCCTATCCACTCAGTAAGGCCAGCAGGCTAATGTTCCTATCCACTCAGTAAGGCCAGCAGGCTAATGTTCCTATCCACTCAGTAAGGCCAGCAGGCTAATGTTCCTATCCACTCAGTAAGGCCAGCAGGTTAATGTTCCTATCCACTCAGTAAGGCCAGCAGGCTAATGTTCCTATCCACTCAGTAAGGCCAGCAGGCTAATGTTCCTATCCACTCAGTAAGGCCAGCAGGCTAATGTTCCTATCCACTCAGTAAGGCCAGCAGGCTAATGTTCCTATCAACTCAGTAAGGCCAGCAGGCTAATGTTCCTATCCACTCAGTAAGACCAGCAGGCTAATGTTCCTATCCACTCAGTAAGGCCAGCAGGCTAATGTTCCTATCCACTCAGTAAGGCCAGCAGGCTAATGTTCCTATCCACTCAGTAAGGCCAGCAGGCTAATGTTCCTATCCACTCAGTAAGACCAGCAGGCTAATGTTCCTATCCACTCAGTAAGGCCAGCAGGCTAATGTTCCTATCCACTCAGTAAGGCCAGCAGGCTAATGTTCCTATCCACTCAGTAAGGCCAGCAGGCTAATGTTCCTATCCACACATTAAGGCCAGCAGGCTAATGTTCCTATCCACTCAGTAAGACCAGCAGGCTAATGTTCCTATCCACTCAGTAAGGCCAGCAGGCTAATGTTCCTATCCACTCAGTAAGACCAGCAGGCTAATGTTCCTATCCACTCAGTAAGACCAGCAGGCTAATGTTCCTATCCACTCAGTAAGGCCATCAGGCTAATGTTCCTATCCACTCAGTAAGACCAGCAGGCTAATGTTCCTATCCACTCAGTAAGGCCAGCAGGCTAATGTTCATATCCACTCAGTAAGGCCAGCAGGCTAATGTTCCTATCCACTCAGTAAGACCAGCAGGCTAATGTTCCTATCCACTCAGTAAGGCCAGCAGGCTAATGTTCCTATCCACTCAGTAAGGCCAGCAGGCTAATGTTCCTATCCACTCAGTAAGGCCAGCAGGCTAATGTTCCTATCCACTCAGTAAGACCAGCAGGCTAATGTTCCTATCCACTCAGTAAGACCAGCAGGCTAATGTTCCTATCCACTCAGTAAGGCCAGCAGGCTAATGTTCCTATCCACTCAGTAAGGCCAGCAGGCTAATGTTCCTATCCACTCAGTAAGGCCAGCAGGCTAATGTTCCTATCCACTCAGTAAGACCAGCAGGCTAATGTTCCTATCCACTCAGTAAGACCAGCAGGCTAATGTTCCTATCCACTCAGTAAGACCAGCAGGCTAATGTTCCTATCCACTCAGTAAGACCAGCAGGCTAATGTTCCTATCCACTCAGTAAGACCAGCAGGCTAATGTTCCTATCCACTCAGTAAGGCCAGCAGGCTAATGTTCCTATCCACTCAGTAAGACCAGCAGGCTAATGTTCCTATCCACTCAGTAAGGCCAGCAGGGTAATGTTCCTATCCACTCAGTAAGGCCAGCAGGCTAATGTTCCTATCCACTCAGTAAGGCCAGCAGGCTAATGTTCCTATCCACTCAGTAAGACCAGCAGGCTAATGTTCCTATCCACTCAGTAAGGCCAGCAGGCTAATGTTCCTATCCACTCAGTAAGGCCAGCAGGCTAATGTTCCTATCCACTCAGTAAGGCCAGCAGGCTAATGTTCCTATCCACTCAGTAAGGCCAGCAGGCTAATGTTCCTATCCACTCAGTAAGACCAGCAGGCTAATGTTCCTATCCACTCAGTAAGGCCAGCAGGCTAATGTTCCTATCCACTCAGTAAGGCCAGCAGGCTAATGTTCCTATCCACTCAGTAAGGCCAGCAGGCTAATGTTCCTATCCACTCAGTAAGACCAGCAGGCTAATGTTCCTATCCACTCAGTAAGGCCAGCAGGCTAATGTTCCTATCCACTCAGTAAGACCAGCAGGCTAATGTTCCTATCCACTCAGTAAGGCCAGCAGGCTAATGTTCCTATCCACTCAGTAAGACCAGCAGGCTAATGTTCCTATCCACTCAGTAAGACCAGCAGGCTAATGTTCCTATCCACTCAGTAAGGCCAGCAGGCTAATGTTCCTATCCACTCAGTAAGGCCAGCAGGCTAATGTTCCTATCCACTCAGCAGGCTAATGTTCCTATCCACTCAGCAGGCTAATGTTCCTATCCACTCAGTAAGGCCAGCAGGCTAATGTTCCTATCCACTCAGTAAGGCCAGCAGGCTAATGTTCCTATCCACTCAGTAAGGCCAGCAGGCTAATGTTCCTATCCACTCAGTAAGACCAGCAGGCTAATGTTCCTATCCACTCAGTAAGGCCAGCAGGCTAATGTTCCTATCCACTCAGTAAGGCCAGCAGGCTAATGTTCCTATCCACTCAGTAAGGCCAGCAGGCTAATGTTCCTATCCACTCAGTAAGACCAGCAGGCTAATGTTCCTATCCACTCAGTAAGACCAGCAGGCTAATGTTCCTATCCACTCAGTAAGACCAGCAGGCTAATGTTCCTATCCACTCAGTAAGGCCAGCAGGCTAATGTTCCTATCCACTCAGTAAGACCAGCAGGCTAATGTTCCTATCCACTCAGTAAGGCCAGCAGGCTAATGTTCCTATCCACTCAGTAAGGCCAGCAGGCTAATGTTCCTATCCACTCAGTAAGGCCAGCAGGCTAATGTTCCTATCCACTCAGTAAGGCCAGCAGGCTAATGTTCCTATCCACTCAGTAAGGCCAGCAGGCTAATGTTCCTATCCACTCAGTAAGGCCAGCAGGCTAATGTTCCTATCCACTCAGTAAGGCCAGCAGGCTAATGTTCCTATCCACTCAGTAAGACCAGCAGGCTAATGTTCCTATCCACTCAGTAAGACCAGCAGGCTAATGTTCCTATCCACTCAGTAAGACCAGCAGGCTAATGTTCCTATCCACTCAGTAAGGCCAGCAGGCTAATGTTCCTATCCACTCAGTAAGACCAGCAGGCTAATGTTCCTATCCACTCAGTAAGGCCAGCAGGCTAATGTTCCTATCCACTCAGTAAGACCAGCAGGCTAATGTTCCTATCCACTCAGTAAGACCAGCAGGCTAATGTTCCTATCCACTCAGTAAGGCCAGCAGGCTAATGTTCCTATCCACTCAGTAAGACCAGCAGGCTAATGTTCCTATCCACTCAGTAAGGCCAGCAGGCTAATGTTCCTATCCACTCAGTAAGGCCAGCAGGCTAATGTTCCTATCCACTCAGTAAGACCAGCAGGCTAATGTTCCTATCCACTCAGTAAGACCAGCAGGCTAATGTTCCTATCCACTCAGTAAGACCAGCAGGCTAATGTTCCTATCCACTCAGTAAGGCCAGCAGGCTAATGTTCCTATCCACTCAGTAAGACCAGCAGGCTAATGTTCCTATCCACTCAGTAAGGCCAGCAGGCTAATGTTCCTATCCACTCAGTAAGACCAGCAGGCTAATGTTCCTATCCACTCAGTAAGACCAGCAGGCTAATGTTCCTATCCACTCAGTAAGGCCAGCAGGCTAATGTTCCTATCCACTCAGTAAGACCAGCAGGCTAATGTTCCTATCCACTCAGTAAGGCCAGCAGGCTAATGTTCCTATCCACTCAGTAAGACCAGCAGGCTAATGTTCCTATCCACTCAGTAAGGCCAGCAGGCTAATGTTCCTATCCACTCAGTAAGACCAGCAGGCTAATGTTCCTATCCACTCAGTAAGGCCAGCAGGCTAATGTTCCTATCCACTCAGTAAGGCCAGCAGGCTAATGTTCCTATCCACTCAGTAAGACCAGCAGGCTAATGTTCCTATCCACTCAGTAAGGCCAGCAGGCTAATGTTCCTATCCACTCAGTAAGGCCAGCAGGCTAATGTTCCTATCCACTCAGTAAGGCCAGCAGGCTAATGTTCCTATCCACTCAGTAAGGCCAGCAGGCTAATGTTCCTATCCACTCAGTAAGACCAGCAGGCTAATGTTCCTATCCACTCAGTAAGGCCAGCAGGCTAATGTTCCTATCCACTCAGTAAGACCAGCAGGCTAATGTTCCTATCCACTCAGTAAGACCAGCAGGCTAATGTTCCTATCCACTCAGTAAGACCAGCAGGCTAATGTTCCTATCCACTCAGTAAGGCCAGCAGGCTAATGTTCCTATCCACTCAGTAAGACCAGCAGGCTAATGTTCCTATCCACTCAGTAAGGCCAGCAGGCTAATGTTCCTATCCACTCAGTAAGACCAGCAGGCTAATGTTCCTATCCACTCAGTAAGACCAGCAGGCTAATGTTCCTATCCACTCAGTAAGGCCAGCAGGCTAATGTTCCTATCCACTCAGTAAGGCCAGCAGGCTAATGTTCCTATCCACTCAGTAAGGCCAGCAGGCTAATGTTCCTATCCACTCAGTAAGGCCAGCAGGCTAATGTTCCTATCCACTCAGTAAGACCAGCAGGCTAATGTTCCTATCCACTCAGTAAGACCAGCAGGCTAATGTTCCTATCCACTCAGTAAGGCCAGCAGGCTAATGTTCCTATCCACTCAGTAAGGCCAGCAGGCTCGTCTATTTGTTATATGTTTGTTGGTATGTAACTGTTATGAAAGTTGTATTGTCAATTTTCTTTTGTATTTAAACGCCACTTTAAACGTTTACAGGACACTGCAACAAAATGTCCCCATGGAGACAATAAAGTCAGTAAGTAAGTATTAAAGTCACAGTTATGAAAACTTAGGACACTAAAGAGGAGGCATGAGGCATGAGCACTGCAGATGTGGCCAGGGCAATAACTTGCAATGTCCGTACTGTGAGATGCCTAAGACAGCACTACAGGGAGACAGGATGGAAAGCTGATCGTCCTCGCAGTGGCAGACCACGTGAAACAACACCTGCACAGGATCGGTACATCCGAACATCACACCTGCGGGACAGGTACAGGATGGCAACAACAACTGCCCGAGTTACACCAGGAATGCACAATCCCTCCATCAGTGTTCAGACTGTCCGCAATAGGCTGAGAGAGGCTGGACTGAGGGCTTTTAGGCCTGTTGTAAGGCAGGTCCTCACCATACATCATCGGCAACAACGTCACCTATGGACACAAAGCCACCGTCACTGGACCAGACAGGACTGGCACTCTTCCTGCAGGCTCATCCTGACATGACACTCCACAATGCCACCAGCCATACTGCTCGTTCTGTGCGCGATTTCCTGCAAGACAGGAATGTCAGTGTTCTGCCATGGCCAGCGAAGAGCCCGGATCTCAAACCCATTGAGCACGTCTGGGACCTGTTGGATCGGAGGGTGAGGTCTAGGGCCGTTCCCCCCAGAAATGTCTGGGAACTTGCAGGTGCCTTGGTGGAAGAGTGGGGTAACATCTCACAGCAAGAACTGGCACATCTGGTGCAGTCCATGAGGAGGAGATGCACTGCAGTACTTAATGCAGCTGGTGGCCACAACAGATACTGACTGTTACTTTAGATTTTGACCCCCCTTAGTTCAGGGACACATTATTTTATTTCTGTTAGTCACATGTCTGTGGAACTTGTTCAGTTTATGTCTCAGTTGTTGAATCTTGTTATGTTCATACAAATATTTACGCATGTTAATTTGGCTGAAAATAAACGCAGTTGACAGTGAGAGGACGTACATTTTTTTGATGAGTTTATGTTGCCCATGCCAGTAAAGCCCCTTGAATTGATTTGAATTGAGAGATAGATCTCCCCAGTGGCCCAGCAGCATTGCTAAGGGCCTCAGGACTCTCTGGATGCCACAGCTTGTCAATACAATTCCCTTCTGCTTTTCCCACTTGCCAGTTCCCATCTGGAGACAACCTCTTATGGTGTGTACCTTTCCCCTGTGGTCACTAACTAGTCACAACCTCCCAGATACTAACACTCCTCTTCTCTCGCCTGACTTCTTCTCTGCCCTCTCCTCTCCTCTCCTCTCCTCTCCTCCTCTCCTCTCCTCTCCTCTCCTCTCCTCTCCTCTCCTCTCCTCTCCTCTCCTCTCCTCTCACCTCCCCCCTCACCTTTCCTCCTCTCCCATCACTATCCTCTCCTCTCCCATCCTATCCATCTGTCCTCTTACTTCACCTCTCCTCTCCCATCACTATCCTCTCCTCTTCACTTCTGCTCTCCTCTCCACCTCTCCTCACTTATCCTCTCCTACTCTCTCATCACCACTCCTACTCTCTAATCACCTCTCCTCCTCTATGCTCACCCATCTTCTCTCCTCTCCACCTCTCCTCACTTATCCTCTCCTACTCTCTCATCACCTCTCCTCCTCTATGCTCACCCATCTTCTCTCGTCTCCACCTGTCCTCTCACTTCACCTCTCCTCTCCACTCCATCTCTCCCCTGACCTCTCTACCTCTCCCCTCCACTCCACCTATCCCATCTCCTCTTCACATCTCCTCTTCTCTTTTCAGTGTGTTCCCTGCGGTCACTCATTCCCATGCGGTGACTCATTAGTCACAACCTCCCCTCCCTCCTTGCTACAACTCTTATCTCCTATCCCGTCTTCCCTCCTCACCTCACTCCTATCCTGTCTTTCTCTTATCTTATGTATATATATCTTCACTATATAGAGAATTGGCACACAGCTATATTGTCTTTCATGTCAGAGAGCTCTTTGCCTAACAACAGATGAATGCTAAGGCTAAAAAGAAGGAGAGTATTTTGTCACGCTGGAGGATGAAAGCACAAAGCCCAACATCCTTAACAGGATTTTGGTGACAGGTTGCCTTGTATAGCAGCAGCCATGACAATGAGTTTACTGACTTTCGCTAGCCTATTGGGAGTCCCCTTTATCTCCTGTATGGTACGGTGTCTACTGTATCTCCTGCATGGTACTGTATCTACTGTATCTACTGTATCTACTGTCTCTACTGTATGGTACTGTGTCTACTGTATGGTACTGTATCTCCTGTATGGTACTGTATCTACTGTATCTCCTGTATGGTACTGTATCTACTGTCTCTACTGTATGGTACTGTGTCTACTGTATGGTACTGTATCTCCTGTATGGTACTGTATCTCCTATATGGTACTGTATCTCCTGTATGGTACTGTATCTTCTGTATGGTACTGTATCTACTGTATGGTACTGTATCTTCTGTATCTACTGTATCTACTGTATCTCCTGTATGGTACTGTATCTACTGTATCTCCTGTATGGTACTGTATCTACTGTATCTCCTGTATGGTACTGTATCTCCTATATGGTGCTGTATCTACTGTATCTCCTGTATGGTACTGTATCTACTGTATCTACTGTATCTCCTATATGGTACTGTATCTACTGTATCTACTGTATCTCCTATATGGCACTGTATCTACTGTATCTACTGTATCTTCTGTATCTACTGTATCTACTGTATATCCTATATGGTAATGTATCTACTGTATGTCCTGTATGGTACTGTATCTCCTGTATGGTACTGTATCTCCTGTATGGTACTGTATCTCCTGTATGGTACTGTATCTACTGTATCTACTGTATGGTACTGTATCTCCTGTATCTACTGTATGGTACTGTATCTACTGTATCTACTGTATCTACTGTATCTGCTGTATCTACTGTATGGTACTGTATCTACTGTATCTCCTGTATGGTACTGTATCTACTTTATCTACTGTATGGTACTGTATCTACTGTATCTCCTGTATGGTACTGTATCTACTGTATCTACTGTATGGTACTGTATCTACTGTATCTACTGTATGGTACTGTATCTGCTGTATCTACTGTATGGTACTGTATCTACTGTATGGTACTGTATCTGCTGTATCTACTGTATGGTCCTGTATCTACTGTATCTCCTGTATGGTACTGTATCTACTGTATCTACTGTATGGTACTGTATCTCCTGTATGGTACTGTATCTACTGTATCTCCTGTATGGTACTGTATCTACTGTATCTGCTGTATCTACTGTATGGTACTGTATCTACTGTATCTCCTGTATGGTACTGTATCTTGTATCTACTGTATACTGTACTGTATGGTACTGTATCTACTGTATGGTACTGTATCTGCTGTATCTACTGTATGGTACTGTATCTGCTGTATCTACTGTATGGTACTGTATCTACTGTATGGTACTGTATCTGCTGTATCTACTGTATGGTACTGTATCTACTGTATCTACTGTATGGTACTGTATCTACTGTATCTCCTGTATGGTACTGTATCTGCTGTATCTACTGTATGGTACTGTATCTCCTGTTTCTCTTGTATCTCCTGTATGGTACTGTATCTCCTGTATCTACTGTATTGCCTGTATCTACTGTATCTACTATATCTCCTATATGGTAATGTATCTACTGTATCTCCTGTATGGTACTGTATCTCATGTATCTACTGTATGGTACTGTATCTCCTGTATGGTACTGTATCTGCTGTATCTACTGTATGGTACTGTATCTACTGTATCTACTGTATGGTACTGTATCTCCTGTATCTAATGTATGGTACTGTATCTCCTGTATGGTACTGTATCTACTGTATCTACTGTATCTACTGTATGGTACTGTATCTGCTGTATCTACTGTATGGTACTCTATCTGTATCTCCTGTATGGTACTGTATCTACTGTATCTCCTGTATGGTACTGTATCTACTTTATCTACTGTATGGTACTGTATCTACTGTATCTCCTGTATGGTACTGTATCTACTGTATCTACTGTATGGTACTGTATCTACTGTATCTACTGTATGGTACTGTATCTGCTGTATCTACTGTATGGTACTGTATCTACTGTATCTACTGTATGGTACTGTATCTGCTGTATCTACTGTATGGTACTGTATCTACTGTATGGTACTGTATCTGCTGTATCTACTGTATGGTCCTGTATCTCCTGTATGGTACTGTATCTACTGTATCTCCTGTATGGTACTGTATCTACTGTATCTGCTGTATCTACTGTATGGTACTGTATCTACTGTATCTCCTGTATGGTACTGTATCTGCTGTATCTACTGTATGGTACTGTATCTACTGTATCTACTGTATCTCCTATATGGTACTGTATCTACTGTATCTACTGTATCTCCTATATGGTACTGTATCTACTGTATCTACTGTATCTTCTGTATCTACTGTATCTACTGTATCTCCTATATGGTACTGTATCTACTGTATCTACTGTATCTCCTATATGGTACTGTATCTACTGTATCTACTGTATCTCCTATATGGTACTGTATCTACTGTATCTACTGTATCTTCTGTATCTACTGTATCTACTGTATCTCCTATATGGTAATGTATCTACTGTATCTCCTGTATGGTATTGTATCTCCTGTATGGTACTGTATCTCCTGTATGGTACTCTATCTGCTGTATCTACTGTATGGTACTGTATCTACTGTATCTACTGTATGGTACTGTATCTCCTGTATCTACTGTATGGTACTGTATCTACTGTATCTACTGTATCTACTGTATCTGCTGTATCTACTGTATGGTACTGTATCTACTGTATCTCCTGTATGGTACTGTATCTACTTTATCTACTGTATGGTACTGTATCTACTGTATCTCCTGTATGGTACTGTATCTACTGTATCTACTGTATGGTACTGTATCTACTGTATCTACTGTATGGTACTGTATCTGCTGTATCTACTGTATGGTCCTGTATCTACTGTATGGTACTGTATCTGCTGTATCTACTGTATGGTCCTGTATCTACTGTATCTCCTGTATGGTACTGTATCTACTGTATCTACTGTATGGTACTGTATCTCCTGTATGGTACTGTATCTACTGTATCTCCTGTATGGTACTGTATCTACTGTATCTGCTGTATCTACTGTATGGTACTGTATCTACTGTATCTCCTGTATGGTACTGTATCTGCTGTATCTACTGTATGGTACTGTATCTACTGTATGGTACTGTATCTGCTGTATCTACTGTATGGTACTGTATCTGCTGTATCTACTGTATGGTACTGTATCTACTGTATGGTACTGTATCTGCTGTATCTACTGTATGGTACTGTATCTACTGTATCTACTGTATGGTACTGTATCTACTGTATCTCCTGTATGGTACTGTATCTGCTGTATCTACTGTATGGTACTGTATCTCCTGTTTCTCTTGTATCTCCTGTATGGTACTGTATCTCCTGTATCTACTGTATTGCCTGTATCTACTGTATCTACTATATCTCCTATATGGTAATGTATCTACTGTATCTCCTGTATGGTACTGTATCTCCTGTATCTACTGTATGGTACTGTATCTCCTGTATGGTACTGTATCTGCTGTATCTACTGTATGGTACTGTATCTACTGTATCTACTGTATGGTACTGTATCTCCTGTATCTAATGTATGGTACTGTATCTCCTGTATGGTACTGTATCTACTGTATCTACTGTATGGTACTGTATCTACTGTATCTCCTGTATGGTACTGTATCTACTTTATCTACTGTATGGTACTGTATCTACTGTATCTCCTGTATGGTACTGTATCTACTGTATCTACTGTATGGTACTGTATCTGCTGTATCTACTGTATGGTACTGTATCTACTGTATCTACTGTATGGTACTGTATCTGCTGTATCTACTGTATGGTACTGTATCTACTGTATGGTACTGTATTTGCTGTATCTACTGTATGGTCCTGTATCTCCTGTATGGTACTGTATCTACTGTATCTCCTGTATGGTACTGTATCTACTGTATCTGCTGTATCTACTGTATGGTACTGTATCTACTGTATCTCCTGTATGGTACTGTATCTGCTGTATCTACTGTATGGTACTGTATCTACTGTATCTACTGTATCTCCTGTATCTCCTGTATGCTACTGTATCTCCTGTATGGTACTGTATCTACTGTATCTCCTGTATGGTACTGTATCTACTGTATGGTACTGTATCTCCTGTATGGTACTGTATCTACTGTATCTCCTGTATGGTACTGTATCTACTGTATCTGCTGTATCTACTGTATGGTACTGTATCTACTGTATCTCCTGTATGGTACTGTATCTGCTGTATCTACTGTATGGTACTGTATCTACTGTATGGTACTGTATCTACTGTATGGTACTGTATCTGCTGTATCTACTGTATGGTACTGTATCTACTGTATCTCCTGTATGGTACTGTATCTCCTGTATCTACTCTATGGTACTGTATCTACTGTATCTACTGTATGGTACTGTATCTGCTGTATCTACTGTATGGTACTGTATCTACTGTATGGTACTGTATCTGCTGTATCTACTGTATGGTACTGTATCTACTGTATCTACTGTATGGTACTGTATCTGCTGTATCTACTGTATGGTACTGTATCTGCTGTATCTACTGTATGGTACTGTATCTACTGTATCTACTGTATGGTACTGTATCTGCTGTATCTACTGTATGGTACTGTATCTACTGTATCTCCTGTATGGTACTGTATCTCCTGTATCTACTGTATTGCCTGTATCTACTGTATCTACTGTATCTACTGTATGGTACTGTATCTCCTATATGGTACTGTATCTGCTGTATCTACTGTATGGTACTGTATCTACTGTATCTCCTTTATGGTACTGTATCTCCTATATGTTACTGTATCTACTGTATCTACTGTATGGTACTGTATCTGCTGTATCTACTGTATCTACTGTATCTCCTTTATGGTCCTGTATCTCCTATATGGTACTGTATCTACTGTATCTACTGTATGGTACTGTATCTACTGTATCTACTGTATGGTACTGTATCTGCTGTATCTGCTGTATGGTACTGTATCTACTGTATCTCCTATATGGTACTGTATCTCCTATATGGTACTGTATCTACTGTATCTACTGTATCTACTGTATCTCCTATATGGTACTGTATCTACTGTATCTCCTGTATGGTACTGTATCTCCTATATGGTACTGTATCTACTGTATGGTACTGTATCTCCTGTATGGTACTGTATCTGCTGTATCTACTGTATGGTACTGTATCTACTGTATCTACTGTATGGTACTGTATCTGCTGTGTCTGCTGTATGGTACTGTATCTACTGTATCTCCTATATGGTACTGTATCTCCTATATGGTACTGTATCTACTGTATCTACTGTATCTACTGTATCTCCTATATGGTACTGTATCTACTGTATCTCCTGTATGGTACTGTATCTCCTATATGGTACTGTATCTACTGTATGGTACTGTATCTCCTGTATGGTACTGTATCTAATGTATCTCCTGTATGGTACTGTATCTACTGTATCTACTGTATCTACTGTATGGTACTGTATCTCCTGTTTCTCCTGTATCTCCTGTATGGTACTGTATCTCCTGTATCTACTGTATAGCCTGTATCTACTGTATCTACTGTATCTACTTATGGTACTGTATCTGCTGTATCTACTGTATGGAACTGTATCTGCTGTATCTACTGTATCTACTGTATCTACTGTATGGTACTGTATCTACTGTATCTACTGTATCTACTGTATCTACTGTATCTCCTATATGGTACTGTATCTACTGTATCTACTGTATGGTACTGTATCTACTGTAACTACTGTATGGTACTGTATCTGCTGTATCTACTGTATGGTACTGTATCTACTGTATCTCCTATATGGTACTGTATCTCCTATATGGTACTGTATCTACCGTATCTACTGTATCTACTGTATCTACTGTATCTCCTGTATGGTACTGTATCTAATGTATCTCCTGTATCTACTGTATCTCCTGTACGGTACTGTATCTACTGCATCTCCTGTATGGTACTGTATCTACTGTATCTACTGTATCTACTGTATCTCCTTCATGGAACTTTATCTCCTGTATGGTACTGTATCTCCTGTATGGTACTGTATATACTGTATCTCCTGTATGGTCCTTTATCTACTGTATCTACTGTATCTCCTGTATGAGTACTGTATCTCCTGTATCTACTGTATCTCCTGTATGGTACTGTATCTACTGTATCTCCTGTATGGTACTGTATCTACTGTATCTCCTGTAATCACTGTATCTCCTGTATGGTACTGTATCTACTGTATCTACTGTATGGTACTGTATCTGCTGTATCTCCTGTATCTCCTGTAATCACTGTATCTCCTGTATGGTACTGGATCTACTGTATCTCCTGTAATCACTGTATCTCCTGTATGGTACTGTATCTACTGTATCTACCTTTTCTCCTGTATGGTACTGTATCTGCTGTATCTCCTGTATCTCCTGTAATCACTGTATCTCCTGTATGGTACTGTATCTACTGTATCTCCTGTATGGTACTGTATCTACTGTATCCCACTGTATGGTACTGTATACTGCTGGTATCTCCTGTATCTCCTGTAATCACTGTATCTACTGTATGGTACTGTATCTACTGTATCTACTGTATTGCCTGTATCTACTGTATCTACTGTATGGTACTGTATCTGCTGTATCTACTGTATGGTACTCTATCTGCTGTATCTACTGTATGGTACTGTATCTACTGTATCTCCTTTATGGTCATGTATCTCCTATATGGTACTGTATCTACTGTATCTACTGTATCTCCTATATGGTACTGTATCTACTGTATCTCCTGTATGGTACTGTATCTCCTGTATGGTACTGTATCTCCTATATGATACTGTATCTACTGCATGGTACTGTATCTCCTGTATCTACTGTATTGCCTGTATCTACTGTATCTACTATATCTCCTATATGGTAATGTATCTACTGTATCTCCTGTATGGTACTGTATCTCCTGTATCTACTGTATGGTACTGTATCTCCTGTATGGTACTGTATCTGCTGTATCTACTGTATGGTACTGTATCTACTGTATCTACTGTATGGTACTGTATCTCCTGTATGGTACTGTATCTACTGTATCTCCTGTATGGTACTGTATCTACTGTATCCCATGTATGGTACTGTATCTGCGGTATCTCCTGTATCTCCTGTAATCACTGTATCTACTGTATGGTACTGTATCTACTGTATCTACTGTATTGCCTGTATCTACTGTATCTACTGTATGGTACTGTATCTGCTGTATCTACTGTATGGTACTCTATCTGCTGTATCTACTGTATGCTGTATCTACTGTATACTGTATCTACTGTATCTCCTTTATGGTCATGTATCTCCTATATGGTACTGTATCTACTGTATCTACTGTATCTACTGTATCTCCTATATGGTACTGTATCTACTGTATCTCCTGTATGGTACTGTATCTAATGTATCTCCTGTATCTACTGTATCTCCTGTATCTACTGTATCTCCTGTATGGTACTGTATCTCCTATATGATACTGTATCTACTGTATGGTACTGTATCTCCTGTATGGTACTGTATCTAATGTATATCCTGTATGGTACTGTATCTACTGTATCTACTGTATCTCCTGCATGGAACTGTATCTCCTGTATGGAACTGTATCTACTGTATCCACGGTTTCTCCTGTATGGTACTGTATCTCCTGTATGGTACTTTATCTCCTGTATCTCCTGTATGGTACTGTATCTACTGTATCTCCTGTATGGTACTGTATCTACTGTATCTCCTGTATGGTACTGTATCTACTGTATCTCCTGTAGTCACTGTATCACTGTATCTCCTACTGTATGGTACTGTATCTACTGTATGGTACTGTATCACTGTATCCTGTATGGTACTGTATCTACTGTATCTGTATGGTACTGTATCTCCTGTATCTCCTGTAATCACTGTATCTCCTGTATGGTACTGTATCTACTGTATCTCATGTATCTCCTGTATCTACTGTATCCCATGTATGGTACTGTATCTACTGTATCTCCTGTATGGTACTGTATCTCCTGTATCTCCTGTATGGTACTGTATCTACTGTATCTCCTGTATGGTACTGTATCTACTGTATCTACTGTATCTACTGTATCTCCTTCATGGAACTTTATCTCCTGTATGGTACTGTATCTCCTGTATGGTACTGTATATACTGTATCTCCTGTATGGTCCTTTATCTACTGTATCTACTGTATCTCCTGTATGAGTACTGTATCTCCTGTATCTACTGTATCTCCTGTATGGTACTGTATCTACTGTATCTCCTGTATGGTACTGTATCTACTGTATCTCCTGTAATCACTGTATCTCCTGTATGGTACTGTATCTACTGTATCTACTGTATGGTACTGTATCTGCTGTATCTCCTGTATCTCCTGTAATCACTGTATCTCCTGTATGGTACTGGATCTACTGTATCTCCTGTAATCACTGTATCTCCTGTATGGTACTGTATCTACTGTATCTACCTTTTCTCCTGTATGGTACTGTATCTGCTGTATCTCCTGTATCTCCTGTAATCACTGTATCTCCTGTATGGTACTGTATCTACTGTATCTCCTGTATGGTACTGTATCTACTGTATCCCATGTATGGTACTGTATCTGCCTGTATCTCCTGTATCTCCTGTAATCACTGTATCTGTACTGTATGGTACTGTATCTACTGTATCTACTGTATTGCCTGTATCTACTGTATCTACTGTATGGTACTGTATCTGCTGTATCTACTGTATGGTACTCTATCTGCTGTATCTACTGTATGGTACTGTATCTACTGTATCTCCTTTATGGTCATGTATCTCCTATATGGTACTGTATCTACTGTATCTACTGTATCTACTGTATCTCCTATATGGTACTGTATCTACTGTATCTCCTGTATGGTACTGTATCTAATGTATCTCCTGTATCTACTGTATCTCCTGTATCTACTGTATCTCCTGTATGGTACTGTATCTCCTATATGATACTGTATCTACTGTATGGTACTGTATCTCCTGTATGGTACTGTATCTAATGTATCTCCTGTATGGTACTGTATCTACTGTATCTACTGTATCTCCTGCATGGAACTGTATCTCCTGTATGGAACTGTATCTACTGTATCCACGGTTTCTCCTGTATGGTACTGTATCTCCTGTATGGTACTTTATCTCCTGTATCTCCTGTATGGTACTGTATCTACTGTATCTCCTGTATGGTACTGTATCTACTGTATCTCCTGTATGGTACTGTATCTACTGTATCTCCTGTAATCACTGTATCTCCTGTATGGTACTGTATCTACTGTATCTCCTGTATGGTACTGTATCTGCTGTATCTCCTGTATCTCCTGTAATCACTGTATCTCCTGTATGGTCTGGATCTACTGTATCTCTCACTGTATCTCCTGTATGTACTGTACTGTATCTACTGTATCTACTGTATTCTCCTGTATGGTACTGTATCTCCTGTATCTCCTGTATCTACTGTATCTACTGTATCTCCTGTATGGTACTGTATCTACTGTATCTCCTGTATGGTACTGTATCTACTGTATCCCTGTATGTATGGTACTGTATCTACTGTATCTCCTGTATCTCCTGTAATGGTACTGTATCTCTGTATGGTACTGTATCTACTGTATCTACTGTATGGTACTGTATCTGCCTGTATCTACTGTATCTACTGTATGCCTGTATCTACTGTATCTGCTGTATCTACTGTATCTGCTGTATCTACTGTATGGTACTGTATCTACTGTATCTCCTTTATGGTACTGTATCTCCTATATGGTACTGTATCTACTGTATGGTACTGTATCTACTGTATCTCCTGTATGGTACTGTATCTACTGTATCTCCTGTATGGTACTGTATCTACTGTATCTCCTGTATCTACTGTATCTCCTGTATCTACTGTATCTCCTGTATGGTACTGTATCTCCTGTATGGTACTGTATCTACTGTATGGTACTGTATCTCCTGTATGGTACTGTATCTAATGTATCTACTGTATGGTACTGTATCTACTGTATCTACTGTATCTCCTGTATGGAACTGTATCTCCTGTATGGTACTGTATCTACTGTATCCACTGTATCTCCTGTATGGTACTGTATCTCCTGTATGGTACTGTATCTCCTGTATCTCCTGTATCTACTGTATCTACTGTATCTCCTGTATGGGTACTGTATCTACTGTATCTCCTGTATGGTACTGTATCTACTGTATCTCCTGTAATCACTGTATCTCCTGTATGGTACTGTATCTACTGTATCTCCTGTATGGTACTGTATCTCCTGTATCTCCTGTATCTCCTGTAATCACTGTATCTCCTGTATGGTACTGTATCTACTGTATCTCCTCTGTATCTCCTGTATCTACTGTATCTCCTGTATGGTACTGTATCTACTGTATCTCCTGTATGGTACTGTATCTCCTGTATGGTACTGTATCTCCTGTATCTACTGTATCTACTGTATCTCCTGTATGGTACTGTATCTGGTATCTATCTCCTGTATCTGTATCTACTGTATGGTACTGTATCTACTGTATCTACTGTATTGCCTGTATCTACTGTATCTACTGTATGGTACTGTATCTACTGTATGGTACCCTATCTACTGTATCTACTGTATCTACTGTATTGCCTGTATCTACTCTATCTACTGTATTGCCTGTATCTACTGTATCTACTGTATCTTCTGTATGGTACTGTATCTCCTGTTTCTCCTGTATCTCCTGTATGGTACTGTATATCCTGTATCTACTGTATCTCCTGTATGGTACTGTATCTACTGTATCTCCTGTATGGTACTGTATCTACTGTATCTCCTGTATGGTACTGTATCTGCTGTATCTCCTGTATCTCATGTATCTTCTGCATGGGACTGTATCTCCTGTATGGTACTGTATCTCCTGTATGGTACTGTATCTACTGTATGGTACTGTATCTCCTGTATGGTACTGTATCTCCTGTATGGTACTGTATCTACTGTATCTCCTGTATGGTACTGTATCTACTGTATGGTACTGTATATCCTGTATGCTACTGTATCTCCTGTATGGTACGGTATCTACTGTATCTCCTGTATGGTACTGTATGGTACTGTATCTCTGTATGGTACTGTATGGTACTGTATACTGTATCTACTGTATCTCCTGTATCTACTGTATCTCTGTATGGTACTCCTGTATCTCACTGTATGTCCTGTATCTCCTGTATGGTACTGTATCTCCTGTATCTACTGTATCTCCTGTATGGTACTGTATCTCCTGTATCTATCTGTATGGTACTGTATCTCCTGTATCTCCTGTATGGTACTGTATCTACTGTATCTCCTGTATCTCTGTATCTGTATGGTACTGTATCTCTGTATCTACTGTATCTCCTGTATCTCCTGTATGGTACTGTATCTCCTGTATGGTACTGTATCTCCTGTATCTCCTGTATGGTACTGTATCTCCTGTATCTCCTGTATGGTACTGTATCTCATGTATCTTCTGTATCTCTTGTATGGTACTGTATCTCATGTATCTTCTGTATCTCCTATATGGTACTTTATCTCCTGCATCTACTGTATCTCCTGTATCTCCTGTATGGTACTGTATCTACTGTATCTCCTGTGTCTCCTGTATCTTCTGTATGGTACTGTATCTACTGTGTCTCCTGTATCTACTGTATCTACTGTATCTCCTGTATGGTACTGTATCTAATGTATCTCCTGTATCTACTGTATCTCCTGTATCTACTGTATCTCCTGTATGGTACTGTATCTCCTATATGGTACTGTATCTACTGTATGGTACTGTATCTCCTGTATGGTACTGTATCTAATGTATCTCCTGTATGGAATTGTATCTACTGTATCCACGGTTTCTCCTGTATGGTACTGTATCTCCTGTATGGTACTGTATATACTGTATCTCCTGTATGGTACTGTATCTACTGTATCTCTTGTATGGTCCTTTATCTACTGTATCTACTGTATCTCCTGTATGAGTACTGCATCTCCTGTATCTACTGTATCTCCTGTATGGTACTGTATCTACTGTATCTCCTGTATGGTACTGTATCTACTGTATGGTACTGTATCTACTGTATCTCCTGTAATCACTGTATATCCTGTATGGTACTGTATCTACTGTATCTCCTGTATGGTACTGTATCTGCTGTATCTCCTGTATCTCCTGTAATCACTGTATCTCCTGTATGGTACTGTATCTACTGTATCTCATGTATCTCCTGTATCTACTGTATCCCATGTATGGTACTGTATCTGCGGTATCTCCTGTATCTCCTGTAATCACTGTATCTACTGTATGGTACTCTATCTACTGTATTGCCTGTATCTACTGTATCTACTGTATCTTCTGTATGGTACTGTATCTCCTGTTTCTCCTGTATCTCCTGTATGGTACTGTATCTCCTGTATGGTACTGTATCTCCTGTATGGTACGGTATCTACTGTATCTCCTGTATGGTACTGTATCTACTGTATCTCCTGTATGGTACTGTATCTGCTGTATCTCCTGTATCTCATGTATCTCCTGTATGGTACTGTATCTCCTGTATGGTACTGTATCTACTGTATGGTACTGTATCTCCTGTATGGTACTGTACTGTAGCTCCTGTATGGGTACTACTTATCTCCTGTATGGTACTGTATCTACTGTATGGTACTGTATCTCCTGTATGGTACTGTATCTCCTGTATGGGTACCTCCTCTCCTGTATGGTACTGTATCTACTGTATGGTACTGTATCTCCTGTATGGTACTGTATCTACTGTATCTCCTGTATGGTACTGTATCTCCTGTATGGTACTGTATGGTACTGTATCAACTGTATCTCCTGTATGGTACTGTATATCCTGTATGGCACTGTATGTCCTGTATCTACTGTATGGCACTGTATGTCCTGTATCTCCTGTATGGCACTGTATGTCCTGTATCTCCTGTATGGCACTGTATGTCCTGTATCTCCTGTATGGCACTGTATGTCCTGTATCTCCTGTATGGCACTGTATGTCCTGTATCTCCTGTATGGCACTGTATGTCCTGTATCTACTGTATCTAATGTATCTCCTGTATGGTACTGTATCTACTGTATCTACTGTATCTCCTGTATGGCACTGTATCTCCTGTATCTCCTGTATGGTACTGTATCTCCTGTATCTACTGTATGTATCCTGTATGGTACTGTATCTCCTGTATCTCCTGTATGGTACTGTATCTCCTGTATGGTACTGTATCTCCTGTATCTCCTGTATGGTACTGTATCTACTGTATCGCCTGTATCTTCTGTATGTTACTGTATCTACTGTATCTCCTGTATCTCCTGTATGGTACTGTATCTACTGTATCTACTGTATCTACTGTATGGTACTGTATCTCCTGTATCTCCTGTATGGTACTCTTCTGTATCTCCTGTATCTCCTGTATGGTACTGTATCTACTGTATCTGTATGGTACTGTCCTGTATGGTACTGTATCTCCTGTATGGTCTGTATCCTGTATCTACTGTATCTCCTGTATGGTACTGTATCTCATGTATCTACTGTATCTCCTGTATGGTCCTGTATCTACTGTATCTCCAGTATCTCCTGTATGGTACTGTATCTACTGTATGGTACTGTATCTCCTGTATCTCTGTATGGTACTGTATCTCCTGTACTGTATCTACTGTATCTCCTGTATCTGTATCTACTGTATCTACTGTATCTCCTGTATCTCCTGTATGGTACTGTATCTACTGTATGGTACTGTATCTCTGTATCTCCTGTATGGTACTGTATCTCCCTGTATGGTACTGTATCTACTGTATCTCCTGTATGGTACTGTATCTACTGTATCTGCTGTATATCTACTGTATGGTACTGTATCTACTGTATCTCCTGTATGGTACTGTACTGTATCTACTGTATCTGTATCTACTGTATGGTACTGTATCTACTGTATCTATGGTACTGTATCTACTGTATCTCCTGTATGGTACTGTATCTACTGTATCTCCTGTATATGGTACTGTATCTCCTGTATCTACTGTATGGTACTGTATCCTGTATGGTACTGTATCTACTGTATCTCCTGTATGGTACTGTATCTACTGTATGGTATCTACTGTATCTACTGTATGGTACTGTATCTACTGTATCTCCTGTATGGTACTGTATCTACTGTATCTCTACTGTATGGTACTGTACTGTATCTCTGTATGGTACTGTATGTACTGTATCTACTGTATGGTACTGTATCTACTGTATCTACTGTATGGTACTGTATCTGCTGTATCTACTGTATGGTACTGTATACTGTATCTCCTGTATGGTACTGTATCTCCTGTATCTGTATCTACTGTATCTACTGTATCTCCTGTATCTACTGTATCTACTGTATCTACTGTATGGTACTGTATCTCCTGTATGGTACTTATCTCCTGTATCTCCTGTATGGTACTGTATCTACTGTATGTATGGTACTGTATCTCCTATATGGTACTGTATCTACTGTATCTACTGTATGGTACTGTATCTGCTGTATCTCCTGTATCTACTGTATCTCCTTTATGGTACTGTATCTACTGTATCTGGTACTGTATGGTACTGTACTGTATCTCCTGTATGGTACTGTATCTGCTGTATCTGCTGTATGGTACTGTATCTACTGTATCTACTGTATGGTACTGTATCTATATGGTACTGTATCTACTGTATCTACTGTATGTATCTACTGTATCTCCTGTATGGTACTGTATCTACTGTATCTCCTGTATGGTACTGTATCTCTACTGTATGGTACTGTATCTACTGTATGTATACTGTATCTACTGTATACTGTATCCTGTATGGTACTGTATCTACTGTATCTACTGTATGGTACTGTATCTACTGTATCTACTGTATGGTACTGTATCTGTATCTGTATCTGCTGTATGGTACTGTATCTACTGTATCTCCTGTATATGGTACTGTATCTCCTGTATGGTACTGTATCTACTGTATCTACTGTATCTACTGTATGGTACTACTCTCCTGTATGGTACTGTATCTACTGTATCTCCTGTATGGTACTGTATCTCCTGTATGGTACTGTATCTACTGTATGGTACTGTATCTCCTGTATGGTACTGTATCTAATGTATCTCCTGTATGGTACTGTATCTACTGTATCTACTGTATCTACTGTATGGTACTGTATCTCCTGTATCTACTGTATAGCCTGTATCTACTGTATCTACTGTATCTACTTATGGTACTGTATCTGCTGTATCTACTGTATGGAACTGTATCTGCTGTATCTACTGTATCTACTGTATCTCCTTTATGGTACTGTATCTCCTATATGGTACTGTATCTACTGTATCTACTGTATGGTACTGTATCTACTGTATCTACTGTATCTACTGTATCTACTGTATCTCCTATATTGTACTGTATCTACTGTATCTACTGTATGGTACTGTATCTACTGTATCTACTGTATGGTACTGTATCTGCTGTATCTACTGTATGGTACTGTATCTACTGTATCTCCTATATGGTACTGTATCTCCTATATGGTACTGTATCTACCGTATCTACTGTATCTACTGTATCTACTGTATCTACTGTATCTCCTGTATGGTACTGTATCTCTAATGTATCTCCTGTATCTACTGTATCTCCTGTATCTCCTGTATGGTACTGTATCTACTGTATCTACTGTATGGTACTGTATCTACTGTATCTACTGTATCTCCTTCATGGAACTTTATCTCCTGTATGGTACTGTATCTCCTGTATGGTACTGTATCTACTGTATCTCCTGTATGGTCCTTTATCTACTGTATCTACTGTATCTCCTGTATGAGTACTGTATCTGGTACTGTATCTACTGTATCTCCTGTATGGTACTGTATCTACTGTATCTCCTGTATGGTACTGTATGGTACTGTATCTACTGTATCTGTATCCTGTAATCACTGTATCTCCTGTATGGTACTGTATCTACTGTATCTACTGTATGGTACTATCTGCTGTATCTACTGTATCTACTGTATCTCCTGTATCTCCTGTAATCACTGTATCTCCTGTATGGTACTGGATCTACTGTATCTCCTGTAATCACTGTATCTCCTGTATGGTACTGTATCTACTGTATCTACCTTTTCTCCTGTATGGTACTGTATCTGCTGTATCTCCTGTATCTCCTGTAATCACTGTATCTCCTGTATGGTACTGTATCTACTGTATCTCCTGTATGGTACTGTATCTACTGTATCCCATGTATGGTACTGTATCTGTACTGTATCTCCTGTATCTCCTGTAATCACTGTATCTACTGTATGGTACTGTATCTACTGTATCTACTGTATCTGCCTGTATCTACTGTATCTACTGTATGGTACTGTATCTGCTGTATCTACTGTATGGTACTGTATCTGCTGTATCTACTGTATGGTACTGTATCTACTGTATCTCCTGTATTTATGGTCATGTATCTCCTATATGGTACTGTATCTACTGTATCTACTGTATCTACTGTATCTCCTATATGGTACTGTATCTACTGTATCTCCTGTATGGTACTGTATCTAATGTATCTCCTGTATCTACTGTATCTCCTGTATCTACTGTATCTCCTGTACTGTATCTACTGTATCTCCTATATGGTACTGTATCTACTGTATGGTACTGTATCTCCTGTATGGTACTGTATCTAATGTATCTCCTGTATGGTACTGTATCTACTGTATCTACTGTATCTCCTGCATGGAACTGTATCTCCTGTATGGAACTGTATCTACTGTATCACATCTCCTGTATTCTGTATCCTGTATGGTACTGTATCTCTGTATCTCCTGTATGGTATCTACTGTATCTCTGTATGGTACTGTATCTACTGTATCTCCTGTATGGTACTGTATCTACTGTATCTCCTGTATGGTACTGTATCTACTGTATCTCCTGTATGGTACTGTATCTACTGTATCTCCTGTAGTCACTGTATCTCCTGTATGGTACTGTATCTACTGTATCTCCTGTATGGTACTGTATCTGCTGTATCTCCTGTATCTCCTGTAATCACTGTATCTCCTGTATGGTACTGTATCTACTGTATCTCATGTATCTCCTGTATCTACTGTATCCTGTATGTACTGTATCTACTGTATCTACTGTATCTACTGTATGGTACTGTATCTCCTGTATGGTACTGTATCTCCTGTATCTCCTGTATGGTACTGTATCTACTGTATCTCCTGTATGGTACTGTATCTACTGTATCTACTGTATCTACTGTATCTCCTTCATGGAACTTTATCTCCTGTATGGTACTGTATCTCCTGTATGGTACTGTATATACTGTATCTCCTGTATGGTCCTTTATCTACTGTATCTACTGTATCTCCTGTATGAGTACTGTATCTCCTGTATCTACTGTATCTCCTGTATGGTACTGTATCTACTGTATCTCCTGTATGGTACTGTATCTACTGTATCTACTGTAATCTGTATCTCCTGTATGGTACTGTATCTACTGTATCTACTGTATGGTACTGTATCTGCTGTATCTCCTGTATCTCCTGTAATCACTGTATCTCCTGTATGGTACTGGATCTACTGTATCTCCTGTAATCACTGTATCTCCTGTATGGTACTGTATCTACTGTATCTACCTTTTCTCCTGTATGGTACTGTATCTGCTGTATCTCCTGTATCTCCTGTAATCACTGTATCTCCTGTATGGTACTGTATCTACTGTATCTCCTGTATGGTACTGTATCTACTGTATCCCATGTATGGTACTGTATCTGCGGTATCTCCTGTATCTCCTGTAATCACTGTATCTACTGTATGGTACTGTATCTACTGTATCTACCTTATTGCCTGTATCTACTGTATCTACTGTATGGTACTGTATCTGCTGTATCTACTGTATGGTACTCTATCTGCTGTATCTACTGTATGGTACTGTATCTACTGTATCTCCTTTATGGTCATGTATCTCCTATATGGTACTGTATCTACTGTATCTACTGTATCTACTGTATCTCCTATATGGTACTGTATCTACTGTATCTCCTGTATGGTACTGTATCTAATGTATCTCCTGTATCTACTGTATCTCCTGTATCTACTGTATCTCCTGTATGGTACTGTATCTCCTATATGATACTGTATCTACTGTATGGTACTGTATCTCCTGTATGGTACTGTATCTAATGTATCTCCTGTATGGTACTGTATCTACTGTATCTACTGTATCTCCTGCATGGAACTGTATCTCCTGTATGGAACTGTATCTACTGTATCCACGGTTTCTCCTGTATGGTACTGTATCTCCTGTATGGTACTTTATCCCCTGTATCTCCTGTATGGTACTGTATCTACTGTATCTCCTGTATGGTACTGTATCTACTGTATCTCCTGTATGGTACTGTATCTACTGTATCTCCTGTAATCACTGTATCTCCTGTATGGTACTGTATCTACTGTATCTCCTGTATGGTACTGTATCTGCTGTATCTCCTGTATCTCCTGTAATCACTGTATCTCCTGTATGGTACTGTATCTACTGTATCTCATGTATCTCCTGTATCTACTGTATCCCATGTATGGTACTGTATCTACTGTATCTCCTGTATGGTACTGTATCTCCTGTATCTCCTGTATGGTACTGTATCTACTGTATCTCCTGTATGGTACTGTATCTGCGGTATCTCCTGTATCTCCTGTAATCACTGTATCTACTGTATGGTACTGTATCTACTGTATCTACTGTATTGCCTGTATCTACTGTATCTACTGTATGGTACTGTATCTACTGTATGGTACCCTATCTACTGTATCTACTGTATCTACTGTATTGCCTGTATCTACTCTATCTACTGTATTGCCTGTATCTACTGTATCTACTGTATCTTCTGTATGGTACTGTATCTCCTGTTTCTCCTGTATGGTACTGTATATCCTGTATCTACTGTATCTCCTGTATGGTGGTATACTGTATACTGTATCTCCTGTATGGTACTGTATCTACTGTATCTCCTGTATGGTACTGTATCTGCTGTATCTCCTGTATCTCATGTATCTTCTGCATGGGACTGTATCTCCTGTATGGTACTGTATCTCCTGTATGGTACTGTATCTACTGTATCTCCTGTATGGTACTGTATCTACTGTATGGTACTGTATCTCCTGTATGGTACTGTATCTCCTGTATGGTACTGTATCTACTGTATCTCCTGTATGGTACTGTATCTCCTGTATGGTACTGTATGGTACTGTATCAACTGTATCTCCTGTATGGTACTGTATATCCTGTATGGCACTGTATGTCCTGTATCTCCTGTATGGCACTGTATCTCCTGTATCTCCTGTATGGTACTGTATCTCCTGTATCTACTGTATGGTACTGTATCTCCTGTATCTCCTGTATGGTACTGTATCTCCTGTATGGTACTGTATCTCCTGTATCTCCTGTATGGTACTGTATCTCCTGTATGGTACTGTATCTCCTGTATCTCCTGTATGGTACTGTATCTCCTGTATCTCCTGTATGGTACTGTATCTCATGTATCTTCTGTATCTCTTGTATGGTACTGTATCTCATGTATCTTCTGTATCTCCTGTATGGTACTGTATCTACTGTATCTCCTGTATCTACTGTATCTCCTATATGGTACTTTATCTGTATCTCTACTGTATCTCCTGTATCTCCTGTATGGTACTGTATCTACTGTATCTCCTGTGTCTCCTGTATCTTCTGTATGGTACTGTATCTACTGTGTCTCCTGTATCTACTGTATCTACTGTATCTCCTGTATGGTACTGTATCTAATGTATCTCCTGTATCTACTGTATCTCCTGTATCTACTGTATCTCCTGTATGGTACTGTATCTCCTATATGGTACTGTATCTACTGTATGGTACTGTATCTCCTGTATGGTACTGTATCTAATGTATCTCCTGTATGGTACTGTATCTACTGTATCTACTGTATCTACTGTATGGTACTGTATCTCCTGTTTCTCCTGTATCTCCTGTATGGTACTGTATCTCCTGTATCTACTGTATAGCCTGTATCTACTGTATCTACTGTATCTACTTATGGTACTGTATCTGCTGTATCTACTGTATGGAACTGTATCTGCTGTATCTACTGTATCTACTGTATCTCCTTTATGGTACTGTATCTCCTATATGGTACTGTATCTACTGTATCTACTGTATGGTACTGTATCTACTGTATCTACTGTATCTACTGTATCTACTGTATCTCCTATATTGTACTGTATCTACTGTATCTACTGTATGGTACTGTATCTACTGTATCTACTGTATGGTACTGTATCTGCTGTATCTACTGTATGGTACTGTATCTACTGTATCTCCTGTATGGTACTGTATCTCCTATATGGTACTGTATCTACCGTATCTACTGTATCTACTGTATCTACTGTATCTACTGTATCTCCTGTATGGTACTGTATCTAATGTATCTCCTTGATCTACTGTATCTCCTGTATCTCCTGTACGGTACTGTATCTACTGTATCTCCTGTATGGTACTGTATCTACTGTATCTACTGTATCTCCTTCATGGAACTTTATCTCCTGTATGGTACTGTATCTCCTGTATGGTACTGTATATACTGTATCTCCTGTATGGTCCTTTATCTACTGTATCTACTGTATCTCCTGTATGAGTACTGTATCTCCTGTATCTACTGTATCTCCTGTATGGTACTGTATCTACTGTATCTCCTGTATGGTACTGTATCTACTGTATCTCCTGTAATCACTGTATCTCCTGT
The DNA here is from genome assembly GCF_034236695.1 of Oncorhynchus nerka. Lineage (NCBI taxonomy): Eukaryota > Metazoa > Chordata > Actinopteri > Salmoniformes > Salmonidae > Oncorhynchus > Oncorhynchus nerka. The sequence continues at coordinate 47,153,652 of NC_088424.1, read as the reverse complement.
ATGGTACTGTATCTACTGTATCTACTGTATGGTACTGTATCTGCTGTATCTCCTGTATCTCCTGTAATCACTGTATCTCCTGTATGGTACTGGATCTACTGTATCTCCTGTAATCACTGTATCTCCTGTATGGTACTGTATCTACTGTATCTACCTTTTCTCCTGTATGGTACTGTATCTGCTGTATCTCCTGTATCTCCTGTAATCACTGTATCTCCTGTATGGTACTGTATCTACTGTATCTCCTGTATGGTACTGTATCTACTGTATCCCATGTATGGTACTGTATCTGCGGTATCTCCTGTATCTCCTGTAATCACTGTATCTACTGTATGGTACTGTATCTACTGTATCTACTGTATTGCCTGTATCTACTGTATCTACTGTATGGTACTGTATCTGCTGTATCTACTGTATGGTACTCTATCTGCTGTATCTACTGTATGGTACTGTATCTACTGTATCTCCTTTATGGTCACTGTATCTCCTATATGGTACTGTCTACTGTATCTACTGTATCTACTGTATCTCCTATATGGTACTGTATCTACTGTATCTCCTGTATGGTACTGTATCTAATGTATCTCCTGTATCTACTGTATCTCCTGTATCTACTGTATCTCCTGTATGGTACTGTATCTCCTATATGATACTGTATCTACTGTATGGTACTGTATCTCCTGTATGGTACTGTATCTAATGTATATCCTGTATGGTACTGTATCTACTGTATCTACTGTATCTCCTGCATGGAACTGTATCTCCTGTATGGAACTGTATCTACTGTATCCACGGTTTCTCCTGTATGGTACTGTATCTCCTGTATGGTACTTTATCTCCTGTATCTCCTGTATGGTACTGTATCTACTGTATCTCCTGTATGGTACTGTATCTACTGTATCTCCTGTATGGTACTGTATCTACTGTATCTCCTGTATGTCACTGTATCTCTGTATCCTGTATGTACTGTATCTACTGTATCTCCTGTATCTGTACTGTATCTCCTGTATGGTACTGTATCTACTGTATCTCCTGTATGGTACTGTATCTCTGTATCTCCTGTATCTCCTGTATGGTACTGTATCTACTGTATCTACTGTATCTCCTGTATCTACTGTATCCTGTATGGTACTGTATCTACTGTATCTCCTGTATGGTACTGTATCTCCTGTATCTCCTGTATGGTACTGTATCTACTGTATCTCCTGTATGGTACTGTATCTACTGTATCTACTGTATCTACTGTATCTCCTTATCTACTGTAACTTTATCTCCTGTATGGTACTGTATCTCCTGTATGGTACTGTATATACTGTATCTCCTGTATGGTCCTTTATCTACTGTATCTACTGTATCTCCTGTATGAGTACTGTATCTCCTGTATCTACTGTATCTCCTGTATGGTACTGTATCTACTGTATCTCCTGTATGGTACTGTATCTACTGTATCTCCTGTAATCACTGTATCTCCTGTATGGTACTGTATCTACTGTATCTACTGTATGGTACTGTATCTGCTGTATCTCCTGTATCTCCTGTAATCACTGTATCTCCTGTATGGTACTGGATCTACTGTATCTCCTGTAATCACTGTATCTCCTGTATGGTACTGTATCTACTGTATCTACCTTTTCTCCTGTATGGTACTGTATCTGCTGTATCTCCTGTATCTCCTGTAATCACTGTATCTCCTGTATGGTACTGTATCTACTGTATCTCCTGTATGGTACTGTATCTACTGTATCCCATGTATGGTACTGTATCTGCGGTATCTCCTGTATCTCCTGTAATCACTGTATCTACTGTATGGTACTGTATCTACTGTATCTACTGTATTGCCTGTATCTACTGTATCTACTGTATGGTACTGTATCTGCTGTATCTACTGTATGGTACTCTATCTGCTGTATCTACTGTATGGTACTGTATCTACTGTATCTCCTTTATGGTCATGTATCTCCTATATGGTACTGTATCTACTGTATCTACTGTATCTACTGTATCTCCTATATGGTACTGTATCTACTGTATCTCCTGTATGGTACTGTATCTAATGTATCTCCTGTATCTACTGTATCTCCTGTATCTACTGTATCTCCTGTATGGTACTGTATCTCCTATATGATACTGTATCTACTGTATGGTACTGTATCTCCTGTATGGTACTGTATCTAATGTATCTCCTGTATGGTACTGTATCTACTGTATCTACTGTATCTCCTGCATGGAACTGTATCTCCTGTATGGAACTGTATCTACTGTATCCACGGTTTCTCCTGTATGGTACTGTATCTCCTGTATGGTACTTTATCTCCTGTATCTCCTGTATGGTACTGTATCTACTGTATCTCCTGTATGGTACTGTATCTACTGTATCTCCTGTATGGTACTGTATCTACTGTATCTCCTGTAATCACTGTATCTCCTGTATGGTACTGTATCTACTGTATCTCCTGTATGGTACTGTATCTGCTGTATCTCCTGTATCTCCTGTAATCACTGTATCTCCTGTATGGTACTGTATCTACTGTATCTCATGTATCTCCTGTATCTACTGTATCCCATGTATGGTACTGTATCTACTGTATCTCCTGTATGGTACTGTATCTCCTGTATCTCCTGTATGGTACTGTATCTACTGTATCTCCTGTATGGTACTGTATCTGCGGTATCTCCTGTATCTCCTGTAATCACTGTATCTACTGTATGGTACTGTATCTACTGTATCTACTGTATTGCCTGTATCTACTGTATCTACTGTATGGTACCCTATCTACTGTATCTACTGTATCTACTGTATCTACTGTATTGCCTGTATCTACTCTATCTACTGTATTGCCTGTATCTACTGTATCTACTGTATCTTCTGTATGGTACTGTATCTCCTGTTTCTCCTGTATCTCCTGTATGGTACTGTATATCCTGTATGATACTGTATCTCCTGTATGGTACGGTATCTACTGTATCTCCTGTATGGTACTGTATCTACTGTATCTCCTGTATGGTACTGTATCTGCTGTATCTCCTGTATCTCATGTATCTTCTGCATGGGACTGTATCTCCTGTATGGTACTGTATCTCCTGTATGGTACTGTATCTACTGTATGCTACTGTATCTCCTGTATGGTACTGTATCTACTGTATGGTACTGTATCTCCTGTATGGTACTGTATCTCCTGTATGGTACTGTATCTACTGTATCTCCTGTATGGTACTGTATCTCCTGTATGGTACTGTATGGTACTGTATCAACTGTATCTCCTGTATGGTACTGTATATCCTGTATGGCACTGTATGTCCTGTATCTCCTGTATGGCACTGTATCTCCTGTATCTCCTGTATGGTACTGTATCTCCTGTATCTACTGTATGGTACTGTATCTCCTGTATCTCCTGTATGGTACTGTATCTCCTGTATGGTACTGTATCTCCTGTATCTCCTGTATGGTACTGTATCTCCTGTATGGTACTGTATCTCCTGTATCTCCTGTATGGTACTGTATCTCCTGTATCTCCTGTATGGTACTGTATCTCATGTATCTTCTGTATCTCTTGTATGGTACTGTATCTCATGTATCTTCTGTATCTCCTGTATGGTACTGTATCTACTGTATCTCCTGTATCTACTGTATCTCCTATATGGTACTTTATCTCCTGCATCTACTGTATCTCCTGTATCTCCTGTATGGTACTGTATCTACTGTATCTCCTGTGTCTCCTGTATCTTCTGTATGGTACTGTATCTACTGTGTCTCCTGTATCTACTGTATCTACTGTATCTCCTGTATGGTACTGTATCTAATGTATCTCCTGTATCTACTGTATCTCCTGTATCTACTGTATCTCCTGTATGGTACTGTATCTCCTATATGGTACTGTATCTACTGTATGGTACTGTATCTCCTGTATGGTACTGTATCTAATGTATCTCCTGTATGGAATTGTATCTACTGTATCCACGGTTTCTACTGTATGGTACTGTATCTCCTGTATGGTACTGTATATACTGTATCTCCTGTATGGTACTGTATCTACTGTATCTCTTGTATGGTCCTTTATCTACTGTATCTACTGTATCTCCTGTATGAGTACTGCATCTCCTGTATCTACTGTATCTCCTGTATGGTACTGTATCTACTGTATCTACTGTATGGTACTGTATCTACTGTATCTCCTGTAATCACTGTATATCCTGTATGGTACTGTATCTACTGTATCTCCTGTATGGTACTGTATCTGCTGTATCTCCTGTATCTCCTGTAATCACTGTATCTCCTGTATGGTACTGTATCTACTGTATCTCATGTATCTCCTGTATCTACTGTATCCCATGTATGGTACTGTATCTGCGGTATCTCCTGTATCTCCTGTAATCACTGTATCTACTGTATGGTACTCTATCTACTGTATTGCCTGTATCTACTGTATCTACTGTATCTTCTGTATGGTACTGTATCTCCTGTTTCTCCTGTATCTCCTGTATGGTACTGTATCTCCTGTATGGTACTGTATCTCCTGTATGGTACGGTATCTACTGTATCTCCTGTATGGTACTGTATCTACTGTATCTCCTGTATGGTACTGTATCTGCTGTATCTCCTGTATCTCATGTATCTCCTGTATGGTACTGTATCTCCTGTATGGTACTGTATCTACTGTATGGTACTGTATCTCCTGTATGGTACTGTAGCTCCTGTATGGGTACTTTCTCTCCTGTATGGTACTGTATCTACTGTATGGTACTGTATCTCCTGTATGGTACTGTATCTCCTGTATGGGTACCTCCTCTCCTGTATGGTACTGTATCTACTGTATGGTACTGTATCTCCTGTATGGTACTGTATCTACTGTATCTCCTGTATGGTACTGTATCTCCTGTATGGTACTGTATGGTACTGTATCAACTGTATCTCCTGTATGGTACTGTATATCCTGTATGGCACTGTATGTCCTGTATCTCCTGTATGGCACTGTATGTCCTGTATCTCCTGTATGGCACTGTATGTCCTGTATCTCCTGTATGGCACTGTATGTCCTGTATCTCCTGTATGGCACTGTATGTCCTGTATCTACTGTATCTAATGTATCTCCTGTATGGTACTGTATCTACTGTATCTACTGTATCTCCTGTATGGCACTGTATCTCCTGTATCTCCTGTATCTACTGTATCTCCTGTATCTACTGTATCTCCTGTATCTACTGTATCTCCTGTATCTACTGTATCTACTGTATCTCCTGTATGGTACTGTATCTCCTGTATGGTACTGTATCTCCTGTATCTCCTGTATGGTACTGTATCTACTGTATCGCCTGTATCTTCTGTATGGTACTGTATCTACTGTATCTACTGTATCTACTGTATGGTACTGTATCTCCTGTATCTCCTGTATGGTACTGTATCTCCTGTATCTCCTGTATGGTACTGTATCTGCTGTATCTACTGTATCTCATGTGTCTCCTGTATCTTCTGTATGGTACTGTATCTACTGTGTCTCCTGTATCTACTGTATCTACTGTATCTCCTGTATGGCACTGTATCTCCTGTATGGTACTGTATTTCCTGTATCTACTGCATGGTCCTGTATGGTACTGTATCTCCTGTATGGTACTGTATGGTCCTGTATGGTACTGTATCTCCTGTATCTCCTGTACGGTACTGTATCTCCTGTATGGTACTGTATCTCATGTATCTCCTGTATCTCCTGTATGGTCCTGTATGGTACTGTATCTCCAGTATCTCCTGTATGGTACTGTATCTACTGTATGGTACTGTATCTCCTGTATCTCCTGTATGGTACTGTATCTACTGTATGGTACTGTATCTACTGTATGGTACTGTATCTCCTGTATCTCCTGTATGGTACTGTATCTCATGTATCTCCTGTATGGTACTGTATCTCCTGTATCTTCTGTATCTCCTGTATGGTACTTTATCTACTGTATCGCCTGTATCTTCTGTATGTTACTTTATCTACTGTATCTCCTGTATCTACTGTATCTACTGTATCTCCTGTATGGTACTGTATCTACTGTATCTCCTGTATGGTACTGTATGGTACTGTATCAACTGTATCTCCTGTATGGTACTGTATCTACTGTATCTCCTGTATCTCCTGTATCTTCTGTATGGTACTCTATCTACTGTGTCTCCTGTATCTACTGTATCTACTGTATCTCCTGTATGGTACTGTATCTACTGTATCTCCTGTATCTACTGTATCTCCTGTATGGTACTGTATCTACTGTATCTCCTGCATCTACTGTATCTGTCACGCCCTGGTCTAAGTATTTTGTGTTTCTCTTCATGTATTGGGTCAGGCCAGGGTGTGTCATGGAGTTTTTGTATTGTGGTGTGTTTTGTCTTGGGGTTTTGGTGTGTATTGTATTGGGATTGTAGCTAGTGGGGTTATCTAGCAAAGTCTATGGCTGTCTGGAGTGGTTCTCAATCAGAGGCAGGTGTTTATCGTTTCTCCTCTCCTGCGCTGCCGGAGTCTCCCTCCTGTTCAGCGCAGCCAGAGCTGCCAGCCTGCATGGAGAAGCCAGAGCTGCCAGCCTGCATGGAGCAGCCTGAGCTGTCAGTCTGCATGGAGCAGCCAGAGCTGCCTGTCTGCATGGAGCAGCCAGAGCTGTCAGTCTGCAAGGAGCTGTCAGTCTGCATGGAGCAGCCAGAGTTGTCAGTCTGCATGGAGCAGCCAGAGCTGTCAGTCTGCATGGAGCAGCCAGAGCTGCCAGTCTGCATGGAGCAGCCAGAGCTGTCAGTCTGCATGAAGCAGCCAGAGCTGCCAGTCTGCAAGGAGCTGTCAGTCTGCAAGGAGCTGTCAGTCTGCAAGGAGCCGCCAGTCTGCCCAGCGCCGCCAGTGCCCCCAGTCTGCCCAGCGCCGCCAGTGCTCCCAGTCTGCCCAGCGCCGCCAGTCTGCCCAGCGCCGCCAGTCTGCCCAGCGTCGCCAGTATGTCAGGATCAGTTAGATCCACTAGTCAGCCAGGATCCACCAGTCTGCCAGGATCCGCCAGAAGTGCCAGTCAGCCAGGATCTACCAGTCAGCCAGGATCCACCAGTCAGCCAGGATCCGCCAGTCAGCCAGGATCTGCCAGATCTGCTAGTCAGCCAGGATCCGCCTGTCAGCCAGGATCTGCCAGTCAGCCAGGATCTTCCGGAACCACCAGCCAGCCAGGATCTGGTAGATCCATCAACCTGCCTGAGCTTCCTCTCACTCCTGAGCTTCCTCTCACGCCTGAGCTTCCTCTCACGCCTGAGCTTCCTCTCACTCCTGAGCTTCCTCTCACTCCTGAGCTTTCTCTCACTCCTGAGCTTTCTCTCACTCCCGAGCTTTCTCTCACTCCCGAGCTTTCTCTCACTCCCGAGCTTTCCCTCAGTCCCGAGCTGCCTCAGTACCGATCTGCTCTTCAGTCCAGTGGGTTTCTGGGTGAGGACTACTAGGCCATGGTCGGCGGCGAGGGTGGACTATCCAGGGACGCGAGGAGAGGGGACTAAGACATTGACTGAGTGGGTTCCACGTCCCGCGCCGGAGCCGCCACCATGGACAGACGCCCACCCGGACCCTCCCTATTGTTTTGAGGTGCGTTCGGGAGTCCGCACCTAGGGGGGTTCTGTCACTGTATCCCTGGTCTAAGTATTTTGTGTTTTTCTTCATGTATTGGGTCAGGCCAGGGTGTGGCATGGAGTTTTTGTATTGTGGTGTGTTTTGTCTTGGGGTTTTGGTGTGTATTGTATTGGGATTGTAGCTAGTGGGTGATCTAGCAAAGTCTATGGCTGTCTGAGTGGTTCTCAATCAGAGGCAGGTGTTTATCGTTGTCTCTGATTGGGAACCATATTTAGGCAGCCATATTCTTTGAGTTTGTCGTGGGTGATTGTCCTTAGTGTCTTTGTTCCTGTCGCTGTGTTAGTTGACACAAGTATAGGCTGTTTCGGTTTTCGTTACGTTTATTGTTTTGTAGTGTATTGTATTGATTCGTGTTACGTTTGTTTGATTAAACATGGATCGCAATCTACACGCTGCATTTTGGTCCGACTCTCCTTCACCACACCTAGAAAACCGTTACAGAATCACCCACCACAAACGGACCAAGCAGCGTGTCAACAGGCAGGAGCAGCCCAAAGAGGAGATGCGCAATAAGGATTTCTGGACATGGGAGGAAATCCTCGACGGGAGAGGACCCTGGGCTAAACCAGGGGAGTGTAGCCACCCAAAGGTGCAGCAGGAGAGGAGGCAACAGGAGCAGCCCAAAGAGGAGTACAGTATGGACTATACTTCTTGGGAGGAGATAGACAGGTGGGCGGTCGACCCAGGGAGAGTGCCGGTGCCCGCCTGGGATTCTGATGGAGCAGTGCGCGGAAGGTTATCGGAGAATGGAGTTGGCGAAGCAAGCACGGCGACGCGGAAGGAAGCCTGAGAATCAGCCCCAAAGATTTCTTGGGGGGCGGCTCAGGGAGAGTGTGGCAGAGTCAGGAGTCAGACCTGAGCCAACTCTCCCGGTTTATCGTGAGGAGCCAAGGAGGAGACCAGAACCAGAGCCGGTGTTGGAGGTGAGCGAAGCAGAGACTGTGAAGGAGTTAATGGGGAAATTGGAGGAGAGAGAAATGAGGGAGTTGCTGTGTTGGTGCTTTTTGTATTCGCCCGACGGAACGTGTTGTGGATTTGATGGCACCTGAGTTAGCGCTCCATACTCGTCCTGAGGTGCGTGTTAGTCGGCTGGTGAAGTTGGTGCCAGCCTCACGCACCAGGCCTCCTGTGCACATCCCTAGCCTTGCACGTCCTGTGCCAGCACTGCTCTCAAGATCTCCAGTACGCCTTCACGGTCTAGCCCATCCTGTTCCACTTCCACACTCCAGCCCTCCGGTAGCAGCTCCCCGCACCAGGCTTCCTGTGCGTGTTCTCGGTTCAGTACCACCAGTGCCAGCACCACGCATCAGGCCTAGAGTGCGCCTCGCCTCTCCTGCGCTGTCGGAGTCTCCTGCCTCTCCAGCGCTGTCGAAGCCTTTCTCCTCTCCTGCACTGCCGGAGTCTCCCGCCTGTTTAGCGCAGCCAGAGCCTTTCTCCTCTCCTGCGCTGCCGGAGTCTCCCGCCTGTTTAGCGCAGCCAGAGCCTTTCTCCTCTCCTGCGCTGCCGGAGTCTCCCGCCTGTTCAGCGCAGCCAGAGCTGCCAGCCTGCATGGAGAAGCCAGAGCTGCCAGCCTGCATGGAGCAGCCTGAGCTGTCAGTCTGCATGGAGCAGCCAGAGCTGCCTGTCTGCATGGAGCAGCCAGAGCTGTCAGTCTGCAAGGACCTGTCAGTCTGCATGGAGCAGCCAGAGCTGTCAGTCTGCATGGAGCAGCCAGAGCTGTCAGTCTGCATGGAGCAGCCAGAGCTGCCAGTCTGCATGGAGCAGCCAGATATGTCAGTCTGCAAGGAGCTGTCAGTCTGCATGAAGCAGCCAGAGATGCCAGTCTGCAAGGAGCTGTCAGTCTGCAAGGAGCTGTCAGTCTGCAAGGAGCTGCCAGTCTGCAAGGAGCTGTCAGTCTGCAAGGAGCTGTCAGTCTGCAAGGAGCCGCCAGTCTACCCAGCGCCGCCAGTGCTCCCAGTCTGCCCAGCGCCGCCAGTCTGCCCAGCGCCGCCAGTGCTCCCAGTCTGCCCAGCGCCGCCAGTCTGCCCAGCGCCGCCAGTCTGCCCAGCGTCGCCAGTCTGCCCAGCGCCGCCAGTCTGCCCAGCGTCGCCAGTATGTCAGGATCAGTTAGATCCACTAGTCAGCCAGGATCCACCAGTCTGCCAGGATCCGCCAGAAGTGCCAGTCAGCCAGGATCTGCCAGTCAGCCAGGATCCACCAGTCAGCCAGGATCCGCCAGTCAGCCAGGATCTGCCAGATCTGCTAGTCAGCCAGGATCCGCCAGTCAGCCAGGATCTGCCAGTCAGCCAGGATCTGCCGGAACCACCAGCCAGCCAGGATCTAGTAGATCCATCAACCTGCCTGAGCTTCCTCTCACTCCTGAGCTTCCTCTCACTCCTGAGCTTCCTCTCACGCCTGAGCTTCCTCTCACTCCTGAGCTTCCTCTCACTCCTGAGCTTCCTCTCACTCCTGAGCTTTCTCTCACTCCTGAGCTTTCTCTCACTCCTGAGCTTTCTCTCACTCCCAAGCTTTCCCTCAGTCCCGAGCTGTCTCAGTACCGATCTGCTCTTCAGTCCAGTGGGTTTCTGGGTGAGGACTACTAGGCCATGGTCGGCGGCGAGGGTGGACTATCCAGGGACGCGAGGAGAGGGGACTAAGACATTGACTGAGTGGGTTCCACCGCCCGCGCCGGAGCCGCCACCATGGACAGACGCCCACCCGGACCCTCCCTATTGTTTTGAGGTGCGTTCGGGAGTCCGCACCTAGGGGGGGGTTCTGTCACGCCCTGGTCTAAGTATTTTGTGTTTTTCTTCATGTATTGGGTCAGGCCAGGGTGTGGCATGGAGTTTTTGTATTGTGGTGTGTTTTGTCTTGGGGTTTTGGTGTGTATTGTATTGGGATTGTAGCTAGTGGGGTGATCTAGCAAAGTCTATGGCTGTCTGGAGTGGTTCTCAATCAGAGGCAGGTGTTTATCGTTGTCTCTGATTGGGAACCATATTTAGCGCAGCCATATTCTTTGAGTTTGTCGTGGGTGATTGTCCTTAGTGTCTTTGTTCCTGTCGCTGTGTTAGTTGACACAAGTATAGACTGTTTCGGTTTTCGTTACGTTTATTTGTTTTGTAGTGTATTGTATTGATTCGTGTTTACGTTTGTTTGATTAAACATGGATCACAATCTACACGCTGCGTTTTGGTCCGACTCTCCTTCACCACACCTAGAAAACTGTTACAGAATCTCCTGTATCTCCTGTATGGTACTGTATCTACTGTATGGTACCGTATCTACTGTATCTCCTGTATCTCCTGTATCTTCTGTATGGTACTGTATCTACTGTATCTCCTGTATCTCCTGTATGGTACTGTATCTCCTGTATGGTACTGTATCTACTGTATGGTACTGTATCTCCTGTATGGTACTGTAGCTCCTGTATGGGTACTTTCTCTCCTGTATGGTACTGTATCTACTGTATGGTACTGTATCTCCTGTATGGTACTGTATCTCCTGTATGGGTACCTCCTCTCCTGTATGGTACTGTATCTACTGTATGGTACTGTATCTCCTGTATGGTACTGTATCTACTGTATCTCCTGTATGGTACTGTATCTCCTGTATGGTACTGTATGGTACTGTATCAACTGTATCTCCTGTATGGTACTGTATATCCTGTATGGCACTGTATGTCCTGTATCTACTGTATGGCACTGTATGTCCTGTATCTCCTGTATGGCACTGTATGTCCTGTATCTCCTGTATGGCACTGTATGTCCTGTATCTCCTGTATGGCACTGTATGTCCTGTATCTCCTGTATGGCACTGTATGTCCTGTATCTCCTGTATGGCACTGTATGTCCTGTATCTACTGTATCTAATGTATCTCCTGTATGGTACTGTATCTACTGTATCTACTGTATCTCCTGTATGGCACTGTATCTCCTGTATCTCCTGTATGGTACTGTATCTCCTGTATCTACTGTATGGTCCTGTATGGTACTGTATCTCCTGTATCTCCTGTATGGTACTGTATCTCCTGTATGGTACTGTATCTCCTGTATCTCCTGTATGGTACTGTATCTACTGTATCGCCTGTATCTTCTGTATGGTACTGTATCTACTGTATCTACTGTATCTACTGTATGGTACTGTATCTCCTGTATCTCCTGTATGGTACTGTATCTCCTGTATCTCCTGTATGGTACTGTATCTGCTGTATCTACTGTATCTCATGTGTCTCCTGTATCTTCTGTATGGTACTGTATCTACTGTGTCTCCTGTATCTACTGTATCTACTGTATCTCCTGTATGGCACTGTATCTCCTGTATGGTACTGTATTTCCTGTATCTACTGCATGGTCCTGTATGGTACTGTATCTCCTGTATGGTACTGTATGGTCCTGTATGGTACTGTATCTCCTGTATCTCCTGTACGGTACTGTATCTCCTGTATGGTACTGTATCTCATGTATCTCCTGTATCTCCTGTATGGTCCTGTATGGTACTGTATCTCCAGTATCTCCTGTATGGTACTGTATCTACTGTATGGTACTGTATCTCCTGTATCTCCTGTATGGTACTGTATCTACTGTATGGTACTGTATCTACTGTATGGTACTGTATCTCCTGTATCTCCTGTATGGTACTGTATCTCATGTATCTCCTGTATGGTACTGTATCTCCTGTATCTTCTGTATCTCCTGTATGGTACTTTATCTACTGTATCGCCTGTATCTTATGTATGTTACTTTATCTACTGTATCTCCTGTATCTACTGTATCTACTGTATCTCCTGTATGGTACTGTATCTACTGTATCTCCTGTATGGTACTGTATGGTACTGTATCAACTGTATCTCCTGTATGGTACTGTATCTACTGTATCTCCTGTATCTCCTGTATCTTCTGTATGGTACTGTATCTACTGTGTCTCCTGTATCTACTGTATCTACTGTATCTCCTGTATGGTACTGTATCTACTGTATCTCCTGCATCTACTGTATCTGTCACGCCCTGGTCTAAGTATTTTGTGTTTCTCTTCATGTATTGGGTCAGGCCAGGGTGTGTCATGGAGTTTTTGTATTGTGGTGTGTTTTGTCTTGGGGTTTTGGTGTGTATTGTATTGGGATTGTAGCTAGTGGGGTTATCTAGCAAAGTCTATGGCTGTCTGGAGTGGTTCTCAATCAGAGGCAGGTGTTTATCGTTTCTCCTCTCCTGCGCTGCCGGAGTCTCCCTCCTGTTCAGCGCAGCCAGAGCTGCCAGCCTGCATGGAGAAGCCAGAGCTGCCAGCCTGCATGGAGCAGCCTGAGCTGTCAGTCTGCATGGAGCAGCCAGAGCTGCCTGTCTGCATGGAGCAGCCAGAGCTGTCAGTCTGCAAGGAGCTGTCAGTCTGCATGGAGCAGCCAGAGTTGTCAGTCTGCATGGAGCAGCCAGAGCTGTCAGTCTGCATGGAGCAGCCAGAGCTGCCAGTCTGCATGGAGCAGCCAGAGCTGTCAGTCTGCATGAAGCAGCCAGAGCTGCCAGTCTGCAAGGAGCTGTCAGTCTGCAAGGAGCTGTCAGTCTGCAAGGAGCCGCCAGTCTGCCCAGCGCCGCCAGTGCCCCCAGTCTGCCCAGCGCCGCCAGTGCTCCCAGTCTGCCCAGCGCCGCCAGTCTGCCCAGCGCCGCCAGTCTGCCCAGCGTCGCCAGTATGTCAGGATCAGTTAGATCCACTAGTCAGCCAGGATCCACCAGTCTGCCAGGATCCGCCAGAAGTGCCAGTCAGCCAGGATCTACCAGTCAGCCAGGATCCACCAGTCAGCCAGGATCCGCCAGTCAGCCAGGATCTGCCAGATCTGCTAGTCAGCCAGGATCCGCCTGTCAGCCAGGATCTGCCAGTCAGCCAGGATCTTCCGGAACCACCAGCCAGCCAGGATCTGGTAGATCCATCAACCTGCCTGAGCTTCCTCTCACTCCTGAGCTTCCTCTCACGCCTGAGCTTCCTCTCACGCCTGAGCTTCCTCTCACTCCTGAGCTTTCTCTCACTCCCGAGCTTTCTCTCACTCCCGAGCTTTCTCTCACTCCCGAGCTTTCCCTCAGTCCCGAGCTGCCTCAGTACCGATCTGCTCTTCAGTCCAGTGGGTTTCTGGGTGAGGACTACTAGGCCATGGTCGGCGGCGAGGGTGGACTATCCAGGGACGCGAGGAGAGGGGACTAAGACATTGACTGAGTGGGTTCCACGTCCCGCGCCGGAGCCGCCACCATGGACAGACGCCCACCCGGACCCTCCCTATTGTTTTGAGGTGCGTTCGGGAGTCCGCACCTAGGGGGGGGTTCTGTCACGCCCTGGTCTAAGTATTTTGTGTTTTTCTTCATGTATTGGGTCAGGCCAGGGTGTGGCATGGAGTTTTTGTATTGTGGTGTGTTTTGTCTTGGGGTTTTGGTGTGTATTGTATTGGGATTGTAGCTAGTGGGGTGATCTAGCAAAGTCTATGGCTGTCTGGAGTGGTTCTCAATCAGAGGCAGGTGTTTATCGTTGTCTCTGATTGGGAACCATATTTAGGCAGCCATATTCTTTGAGTTTGTCGTGGGTGATTGTCCTTAGTGTCTTTGTTCCTGTCGCTGTGTTAGTTGACACAAGTATAGGCTGTTTCGGTTTTCGTTACGTTTATTGTTTTGTAGTGTATTGTATTGATTCGTGTTACGTTTGTTTGATTAAACATGGATCGCAATCTACACGCTGCATTTTGGTCCGACTCTCCTTCACCACACTAGAAAACCGTTACAGAATCACCCACCACAAACGGACCAAGCAGCGTGTCAACAGGCAGGAGCAGCCCAAAGAGGAGATGCGCAATAAGGATTTCTGGACATGGGAGGAAATCCTCGACGGGAGAGGACCCTGGGCTAAACCAGGGGAGTGTAGCCACCCAAAGGTGCAGCAGGAGAGGAGGCAACAGGAGCAGCCCAAAGAGGAGTACAGTATGGACTATACTTCTTGGGAGGAGATAGACAGGTGGGCGGTCGACCCAGGGAGAGTGCCGGTGCCCGCCTGGGATTCGATGGAGCAGTGCGCGGAAGGTTATCGGAGAATGGAGTTGGCGAAGCAAGCACGGCGACGCGGAAGGAAGCCTGAGAATCAGCCCCAAAGATTTCTTGGGGGGCGGCTCAGGGAGAGTGTGGCAGAGTCAGGAGTCAGACCTGAGCCAACTCTCCCGGTTTATCGTGAGGAGCCAAGGAGGAGACCAGAACCAGAGCCGGTGTTGGAGGTGAGCGAAGCAGAGACTGTGAAGGAGTTAATGGGGAAATTGGAGGAGAGAGAAATGAGGGAGTTGCTGTGTTGGTGCTTTTTGTATTCGCCCGACGGAACGTGTTGTGGATTTGATGGCACCTGAGTTAGCGCTCCATACTCGTCCTGAGGTGCGTGTTAGTCGGCTGGTGAAGTTGGTGCCAGCCTCACGCACCAGGCCTCCTGTGCACATCCCTAGCCTTGCACGTCCTGTGCCAGCACTGCTCTCAAGATCTCCAGTACGCCTTCACGGTCTAGCCCATCCTGTTCCACTTCCACACTCCAGCCCTCCGGTAGCAGCTCCCCGCACCAGGCTTCCTGTGCGTGTTCTCGGTTCAGTACCACCAGTGCCAGCACCACGCATCAGGCCTAGATTGCGCCTCGCCTCTCCTGCACTGTCGGAGTCTCCTGCCTCTCCAGCGCTGTCGAAGCCTTTCTCCTCTCCTGCACTGCCGGAGTCTCCCGCCTGTTTAGCGCAGCCAGAGCCTTTCTCCTCTCCTGCGCTGCCGGAGTCTCCCGCCTGTTTAGCGCAGCCAGAGCCTTTCTCCTCTCCTGCGCTGCCGGAGTCTCCCGCCTGTTCAGCGCAGCCAGAGCTGCCAGCCTGCATGGAGAAGCCAGAGCTGCCAGCCTGCATGGAGCAGCCTGAGCTGTCAGTCTGCATGGAGCAGCCAGAGCTGCCTGTCTGCATGGAGCAGCCAGAGCTGTCAGTCTGCAAGGACCTGTCAGTCTGCATGGAGCAGCCAGAGCTGTCAGTCTGCATGGAGCAGCCAGAGCTGTCAGTCTGCATGGAGCAGCCAGAGCTGCCAGTCTGCATGGAGCAGCCAGATATGTCAGTCTGCAAGGAGCTGTCAGTCTGCATGAAGCAGCCAGAGATGCCAGTCTGCAAGGAGCTGTCAGTCTGCAAGGAGCTGCCAGTCTGCAAGGAGCTGTCAGTCTGCAAGGAGCTGTCAGTCTGCAAGGAGCCGCCAGTCTACCCAGCGCCGCCAGTGCTCCCAGTCTGCCCAGCGCCGCCAGTCTGCCCAGCGCCGCCAGTGCTCCCAGTCTGCCCAGCGCCGCCAGTCTGCCCAGCGCCGCCAGTCTGCCCAGCGTCGCCAGTCTGCCCAGCGCCGCCAGTCTGCCCAGCGTCGCCAGTATGTCAGGATCAGTTAGATCCACTAGTCAGCCAGGATCCACCAGTCTGCCAGGATCCGCCAGAAGTGCCAGTCAGCCAGGATCTGCCAGTCAGCCAGGATCCACC
This sequence comes from Oncorhynchus nerka, assembly GCF_034236695.1. Taxonomy (NCBI): domain Eukaryota; kingdom Metazoa; phylum Chordata; class Actinopteri; order Salmoniformes; family Salmonidae; genus Oncorhynchus; species Oncorhynchus nerka. The sequence continues at coordinate 47,137,560 of NC_088424.1, read as the reverse complement.
AGTCAGCCAGGATCCGCCAGTCAGCCAGGATCTGCCAGATCTGCTAGTCAGCCAGGATCCGCCAGTCAGCCAGGATCTGCCAGTCAGCCAGGATCTGCCGGAACCACCAGCCAGCCAGGATCTAGTAGATCCATCAACCTGCCTGAGCTTCCTCTCACTCCTGAGCTTCCTCTCACTCCTGAGCTTCCTCTCACGCCTGAGCTTCCTCTCACTCCTGAGCTTCCTCTCACTCCTGAGCTTCCTCTCACTCCTGAGCTTTCTCTCACTCCTGAGCTTTCTCTCACTCCCGAGCTTTCTCTCACTCCCGAGCTTTCCCTCAGTCCCGAGCTGTCTCAGTACCGATCTGCTCTTCAGTCCAGTGGGTTTCTGGGTGAGGACTACTAGGCCATGGTCGGCGGCGAGGGTGGACTATCCAGGGACGCGAGGAGAGGGGACTAAGACATTGACTGAGTGGGTTCCACCGCCCGCGCCGGAGCCGCCACCATGGACAGACGCCCACCCGGACCCTCCCTATTGTTTTGAGGTGCGTTCGGGAGTCCGCACCTAGGGGGGGGGGGGGGGTTCTGTCACGCCCTGGTCTAAGTATTTTGTGTTTTTCTTCATGTATTGGGTCAGGCCAGGGTGTGGCATGGAGTTTTTGTATTGTGGTGTGTTTTGTCTTGGGGTTTTGGTGTGTATTGTATTGGGATTGTAGCTAGTGGGGTGATCTAGCAAAGTCTATGGCTGTCTGGAGTGGTTCTCAATCAGAGGCAGGTGTTTATCGTTGTCTCTGATTGGGAACCATATTTAGCGCAGCCATATTCTTTGAGTTTGTCGTGGGTGATTGTCCTTAGTGTCTTTGTTCCTGTCGCTGTGTTAGTTGACACAAGTATAGACTGTTTCGGTTTTCGTTACGTTTATTTGTTTTGTAGTGTATTGTATTGATTCGTGTTTACGTTTGTTTGATTAAACATGGATCACAATCTACACGCTGCGTTTTGGTCCGACTCTCCTTCACCACACCTAGAAAACTGTTACAGAATCTCCTGTATCTCCTGTATGGTACTGTATCTACTGTATGGTACCGTATCTACTGTATCTCCTGTATCTCCTGTATCTTCTGTATGGTACTGTATCTACTGTATCTCCTGTATCTCCTGTATGGTACTGTATCTACTGTATGGTACTGTATCTCCTGTATGGTACTGTATCTACTGTATGGTACTGTATCTACTGTATGGTACTGCATCTACTGTATCTCCTGTATCTCCTGTATCTTCTGTATGGTACTGTATCTCCTGTATGGTACTGTATCTACTGTATGGTACTGTATTTACTGTATCTCCTGTATGGTACTGTATCTACTGTATGGTACTGTATCTACTGTATCTCCTGTATGGTACTGTATCTACTGTATCTCCTGTATCTCCTGTATCTACTGTATCTCCTGTATGGTACTGTATCTACTGTATCTCCTGTATGGTACTGTATATCCTGTATGGTACTGTATCTACTGTATCTACTGTATGGTACTGTATCTACTGTATCTCCTGTATCTCCTGTATCTTCTGTATGGTACTGTATCTACTGTATCTCCTGTATCTCCTGTATGGTACTGTATCTACTGTATGGTACTGTATCTCCTGTATGGTACTGTATCTACTGTATGGTACTGTATCTACTGTATGGTACTGCATCTACTGTATCTCCTGTATCTCCTGTATCTTCTGTATGGTACTGTATCTCCTGTATGGTACTGTATCTACTGTATGGTACTGTATTTACTGTATCTCCTGTATGGTACTGTATCTACTGTATGGTACTGTATCTACTGTATCTCCTGTATGGTACTGTATCTACTGTATCTCCTGTATCTCCTGTATCTACTGTATCTCCTGTATCTACTGTATCTCCTGTATGGTACTGTATCTACTGTATCTCCTGTATGGTACTGTATATCCTGTATGGTACTGTATCTACTGTATCTCCTGTATGGTACTGTATCTACTGTATCTACTGTATCTCCTGTATCTCCTGTATGGTACTGTATCTACTGTATCTCCTGTATCTCCTGTATCTACTGTATGGTACTGTATCTCCTGTATGGTACTGTATCTACTGTATCTCCTGTATGGTACTGTATCTACTGTATCTCCTGTATGGTACTGTATCTACTGTATGGTACTGTATTTACTGTATCTCCTGTATGGTACTGTATCTCCTGTATTGTACTGTATCTACTGTATCTCCTGTATGGTACTGTATCTACTGTATCTCCTGTATGGTCCTGTATCTACTGTATCTCCTGTATGGTACTGTATCTACTGTATCTCCTGTATGGTCCTGTATCTACTGTATGGTACTGTATCTCCTGTATGGTACTGTATCTCCTGTATCTCCTGTATGGTACTCACATCAACAGCACCCTCCCGGATACCCTAGACCCGCTCCTACCACAACAGTGGTAGGCCTGATTACCGACGGCGATTAGACAGCCTATAGGGAGGAGGTCAGAGACCTGGCAGTGTGGTGCCTCTCCCTCAATGTGAGCAAGACAAAGGAGCTGATCGTGGACTACAAGAAAAGGCGGGCCGAACAGGCCCCCGTTAAAATCAACGGGGCTGTAGTGGAGCGGGTCGAGAGTTTCAAGTTCCTTGGTGTCCACATCACCAACAAACTATCATGGTCCAAACATACCAAGACAGTCGTGAAGAGGGCACTATAAAACCTTTTCCCACTCAGGAGACTGAAAATATTTGGCATGGGTCCCCAGATCCTCAAAAAGTTCTACAGCTGCACCATCGACAGCATCCTGACCGGTTGCATCACTGCATGGTATGGGAACTGTCCAACATCTTACCGGAAGGTGCTACAGAGGGTAGTGCATACGGCCCAGTACATCACTGCCATCCAGGACCTATATAATAGGCGGTGTCAGGGAAAAGCCCATAAAATTGTCAGAGACTCCAGTCACCCAAGTCATAGACTGTTTTCTCTGCTACCGCACGGCGGGCCAAGTATAGGACCAAAGGGCTCCTTAACAGCTTCTACCCCACAGCCATAAGACTGCTGAACAATGAATCAAATGGTCACCAGACTATTTACATTGATAACCCCCTTGTTTTGTACACTGCTAAAACTCCCTGTTAATTATTATTATTATGTTATTTATTTTACCTTTATTAAACTAGGCAAGTCAGTTAAGAACAAATTCTTATTTTCAATGACGGCCTAGGAACAGTGGGTTAACTGCATGTTCAGGGGCAGAACGACAGATTTGTACCTTGTCAGCTCAGGGGTTTGAACTTGCAACCTTCCGGTTACTAGTCCAACGCTCTAACCACTAGGCTATGCGTAAATATTTCCTTAACTCTTCTTGAACTGCACTGTTGGTTAAGGGCTTGTAAGGAAGCATTTCACGGTCTACATGTGTTGTATTCAGTGCATGTGGCAAATAAAATATGATTTGATTTATCTTTATCATTCAAAATGTCCCATTTAATTTTCCAGGATGTACATTACGCACTAGTTGGCCAGTTTCTATAGGATATTTCAACATTATTAACCCTACTCAACAATACAGTTTAAGTTGTTGCTCTTGTAAAAGTGTTGCTTCCGTCCCCCCTCCTCGCCGCTACCTGGGCTCGATTCAGGGACCCTCTGCACAAATCAACAATTGACAGAGTAAGGGATGCAACTACTTCAAGGTCTCAGAACAAGTCACTTCACCGATTGAAACGTTATAAGCGCGCAGCCCCGCTAACTAGCTAGCCATTTCACACTGGTTACACTCTCAATGTCAATCAAATAACACTGTCTTTCTCTCATTTGACATTTTTCAACCAGATCCATGAGTCATGACGTTCCCCAGTACAGTTAGTCTACATAACCTCCAATATGCTTAACAGATTACACACACACTACGCTCAAACACACACACACACACACACACACTACGCTCAAACACACTCACACACACTACACTCAAACACACACACAACACTACGCTCAAACACACACACACAACACACACACACTACGCTCAAACACACACACACACACAACAATACGCTCAAACACACACACACACACACATACACACTACGCTCAAACACACACACACACACACACACACACATACACACACACACAAACACACACACACTACGCTCAAACACACACACACACACACTACGCTCAAACACACACACACACACACACACACACACACACACACACACACACACACACACACACACACTACGCTCAACAGGATATCCATTTAGCCAATGGTAATTACTAGAGCATGTGTTATTAGTGTTCAAACACACAGCCGTGAATTATCATTAATGATCATTATTCTGCCCCGATATACAATTTAACCACTGTTAAAATAATTACACAATCTCAAGTAATCATTGTCTTAATGAGGGGAGGATGTGTGCTGTTAAAGACGCAGCAGCCAGTGTCTTTGTCCCAAATGGTGGCGAATACGCTGATTCGGTGTGCGAGTTCATTAGAACGTGCGTCGAAGATGTCGTTCCCATAGCAACGATAAAAACATTCCCAAACCAGAAACCGTGGATTGATGGCAGCATTCGCGTGAAACTGAAAGCGCGAACCACTGCTTTTAATCAGGGCAAGGTGTCTGGTAACATGTCCGAATATAAACAATGCAGCTATTCCCTCCGCAAGGCTATTAAACAAGCTAAGCGTCAGTACAGAGACAAAGTGGAATCTCAATTCAATGGCTCAGACACAAGAGGCATGTGGCAGGGTCTACAGTCAATCACGGACTACAAGAAGAAACCCAGCCCAGTCACGGACCAGGATGTCTTGCTCCCAGGCAGACTAAATAACTTTTTTGCCCGCTTTGAGGACAATACAGTGCCACTGACACGGCCTGCAACGAAAACATGCGGTCTCTCCTTCACTGCAGCCGAGGTGAGTAAGACATTTAAACGTGTTAACCCTCGCAAGGCTGCAGGCCCAGACGGCATCCCCAGCCGCGCCCTCAGAGCATGCGCAGACCAGCTGGCCGGTGTGTTTACGGACATATTCAATCAATCCCTATACCAGTCTGCTGTTCCCACATGCTTCAAGAGGGCCACCATTGTTCCTGTTCCCAAGAAAGCTAAGGTAACTGAGCTAAACGACTACCGCCCCGTAGCACTCACTTCCGTCATCATGAAGTGCTTTGAGAGACTAGTCAAGGACCATATCACCTCCACCCTACCTGACACCCTAGACCCACTCCAATTTGCTTACCGCCCAAATAGGTCCACAGACGATGCAATCTCAACCACACTGCACACTGCCCTAACCCACCTGGACAAGAGGAATACCTATGTGAGAATGCTGTTCATCGACTACAGCTCGGCATTCAACACCATAGTACCCTCCAAGCTCGTCATCAAGCTCGAGACCCTGGGTCTCGACCCCGCCCTGTGCAACTGGGTACTGGACTTCCTGACGGGCCGCCCCCAGGTGGTGAGGGTAGGCAACAACATCTCCTCCCGCTGATCCTCAACACGGGGCCCCACAAGGGTGCGTTCTGAGCCCTCTCCTGTACTCCCTGTTCACCCACGACTGCGTGGCCACGCACGCCTCCAACTCAATCATCAAGTTTGCGGACGACACAACAGTGGTAGGCTTGATTACCAACAACGACGAGACGGCCTACAGGGAGGAGGTGAGGGCCCTCGGAGTGTGGTGTCAGGAAAATAACCTCACACTCAACGTCAACAAAACTAAGGAGATGATTGTGGACTTCAGGAAACAGCAGAGGGAACACCCCTATCCACATCGATGGAACAGTAGTGGAGAGGGTAGCAAGTTTTAAGTTCCTCGGCATACACATCACAGACAAACTGAATTGGTCCACTCACACTGACAGCGTCGTGAAGAAGGCGCAGCAGCGCCTCTTCAACCTCAGGAGGCTGAAGAAATTCGGCTTGTCACCAAAAGCACTCACAAACTTCTACAGATGCACAATCGAGAGCATCCTGGCGGGCTGTATCACCGCCTGGTACGGCAACTGCTCCGCCCTCAACCGTATGGCTCTCCAGAGGGTAGTGAGGTCTGCACAACGCATCACCGGGGGCAAACTACCTGCCCTCCAGGACACCTACACCACCCGATGTTACAGGAAGGCCATAAAGATCATCAAGGACATCAACCACCCGAACCACTGCCTGTTCACCCCGCTATCATCCAGAAGGCGAGGTCAGTACAGGTGCATCAAAGCTGGGACTGAGAGACTGAAAAACAGCTTCTATCTCAAGGCTATCAGACTGTTAAACAGCCACCATTGAGTGGCTGCTGCCAACACACTGTCATTGACACTGACCCAACTCCAGCCACTTTAATAATGGGAATTGATGGGAAATGATGTAAATATATCACTAGCCACTTTAAACAATGCTACCTTATATAATGTTACTTACCCTACATTATTCATCTCATATGCATACGTATATACTGTACTCTACATCCTCGACTGCATCCTTATGTAATACATGTATCACTAGCCACTTTAACTATGCCACTTTGTTTACTTTGTCTACATACTCATCTCATATGTATATACTGTACTCGATACCATCTACTGTATGCTGCTCTGTACCATCACTCACTCATATATCCTTATGTACATATTCTTTATCCCCTTACACTGTGTATAAGACAGTAGTTTTAGAATTGTTAGTTAGATTACTTGTTGGTTATCACTGCATTGTCGGAACTAGAAGCACAAGCATTTCGCTACACTCGCATTAACATCTGCTAACCATGTGTATGTGACAAATAAAATTTGATTTGATTTGATTTGAAATGGTGCACTATTCCCTATGTCTCTCCAACTTTTTTTTCTACTGTGTTATTGACTTGTTAATTGTTTAATCCATGTGTAACTCTGTGTTGTCTGTTCGCACGGCTATGGCTTTATCTTGGCCAGGTCGCAGATGCAAATGAGAAACTTGTTCTCAACTAGCCTACCTGGTTTAATAAAGGTGAAATATATATATATATATTTTTTTAACTCCGTACCTCCATGCCAGTTCCACTGCCTTGTTTCCATTGTTCCTCTCCTAATTTGGGACTTGATTTCACACCTGGAACACCAGGTGTGTGCAATTAAATGGTATAATAGAAAACCAGCAGGTTTACGGACCTCGTAGGGTCAGAGTTATATATCCCTGACCTACGTAGTGCATCATTTATTATTTTGACCAGGACCATACTGTAGATAGTACACTATATAGGGAATGAGGGAGGAATTTGGGACGGAGACATTTACTTTGTTATGGTGGAAATACACAATTAGCGATAGGAAGTGTTTACTAGGTTGGGCTCTATATGCTAGGTTAGTGACTTGTTTACTAGGTTGGGCTCTATATACTAGGTTAGTGACTTGTTTACTATGTTGGGCTCTATATGCTAGGTTAGTGACTTGTGCACTAGGTTGGGTTCTATATGCTAGGTTAGTAATTTGTTTACTAGGTTGGTCTGTATATACTAGGTTAGTGACTTGTTTACTAGGTTGGGCTCTAAATGCTAGGTTAGTGACGTGTCTACTAGGTTGGGTTCTATATGCTAGGTTAGTGATTTGTTTACTAGGTTGGTCTGTATATACTAGGTTAGTGACTTGTTTACTAGGTTGGGCTCTATATGCTAGGTTAGTGACTTGTGTACTAGGTTGGGCTCTATATGCTAGGTTAGTGACTTGTTTACTAGGTTGGGCTCTATATACTAGGTTAGTGACTTGTTTACTAGGTTGGGCTCTATATAATAGGTTAGTGACTTGTTTACTAGGTTGGGCTCTATATGCTAGGATAGTGACTTGTTCACTAGGTTGGTCTGTATATACTAGGTTAGTGACTTGTTTACTAGGTTGGTCTGTATATACTAGGTTAGTGACTTGTTTACTAGGTTGGTCTGTATATACTAGGTTAGTGACTTGTTTACTAGGTTGGGCTCTAAATGCTAGGTTAGTGACGTGTCTACTAGGTTGGGTTCTATATGCTAGGTTAGTGATTTGTTTACTAGGTTGGTCTGTATATACTAGGTTAGTGACTTGTTTACTAGGTTGGGCTCTATATGCTAGGTTAGTGACTTGTGTACTAGGTTGGGCTCTATATGCTAGGTTAGTGACTTGTTTACTAGGTTGGTCTGTATATACTAGGTTAGTGACTTGTTTACTAGGTTGGGCTCTATATGCTAGGTTAGTGACTTGTTTACTAGGTTGGGCTCTATATGCTAGGTTAGTGACTTGTTTACTAGGTTGGGCTCTATATACTAGGTTAGTTACTTGTTTACTAGGTTGTTCTGTATATACTAGGTTAGTTACTTGTTTACTAGGTTGGGCTCTATATGCTAGGTTAGTGACTTGTGTACTAGGTTGGGCTCTATATGCTAGGTTAGTGACTTGTTTACTAGGTTGGGTTCTATATGCTAGGTTAGTGACTTGTTTACTAGGTTGGGCTCTATATACTAGGTTAGTGACTTGTTTACTAGGTTGGTCTGTATATACTAGGTTAGTTACTTGTTTACTAGGTTGGGCTCTATATGCTAGGTTAGTGACTTGTGTACTAGGTTGGGCTCTATATGCTAGGTTAGTGACTTGTTTACTAGGTTGGGTTCTATATGCTAGGTTAGTGACTTGTTTACTTGGTTGGGTTCTATATGCTAGGTTAGTGACTTGTTTACTAGGTTGGGCTCTATATGCTTGGTTAGTGACTTGTTTACTAGGTTGGTCTGTATATACTAGGTTAGTGATTTGTTTACTAGGTTAGGCTCTATATGCTAGGTTAGTGACTTGTTTACTAGGTTGGGCTCTATATGCTTGGTTAGTGACTTGTTTACTAGGTTGGTCTGTATATACTAGGTTAGTGATTTGTTTACTAGGTTAGGCTCTATATGCTAGGTTAGTGACTTGTGCTGTGTTGTGATTTGTTTTACATGTAGATCAAAACAGACTGCATTGTTATTTTACCAACATTGGCTAATTGTCTCAATTTGTGAAGATAATTTGCCAATGTCAGTAAAGCTTAAATGGATTGGAACGTGAACGGCCATTACTTTTGATTTCAAAATGGCTGTTTATATCTCTGGCAAAGGCTGGCTGTTACTCTGTTTAGAGGCATCTCAGTTTGATGACATCACTCACATCGGACAGACAGAGAGCTAGAGGTGAGGCACTGATAAATCACCCATCATACAATAATGTTTGTGTCCCAAAGGACACCCTATTTCCTCCATAGTGCACTACTTTTGTCCAGAGCCTATACATATGATCCCACCATAACTTTCCTGGGCTGTTAGTCAAAGGTAGTGTACTATGTAGGGAATAGGGTGCCATTGTGGACGTAAAACCACGTCTGTGGTAGACTAATATATAAACGACGGTCCTGAAGAAATAAATCTGTCGTACTCTCGCTGGATATCTCTCATTTTGTTTTAGTACACAGAGGAATAGCTGTCCTCTCATCCTGTTGTGTGTGTGTGTGTGTGTGTATGTGTGTGTGTGTGCCCGTCTGCTCATTCGTGAGTATGTGCATTCGTGTGCGTGAGTGTGTACACAAAGGAATGACTGACCTCTGACCTTCGGTATGAAGACTGCTATACAGAGGTCAAACCCAATATCAGAGGCTCAACTGTGTAAATGAGCCTTAATCTATTTTCTATATTGAGAAACTCCCACCAACCCGCCCAGTGCAGCATTGATTGGTAGAGGCTCTATCTATATGTACATGACTTCTGTAGCCCTCTTCGTGGGTTGCACCTACATCATTCAGACGAGTGAAGCCATTCTAATGAATGTTCTACGTAAATGACTCTTCCGCCAAAGTAATGCCCAGTTATTTATATGTCTGTTTCATATAAATGTTTTTATTGTTGTCTAAATTACGCTATAGTGGACTGGAAATACGCTGACATTGCTAAAGTAGGCAAATCATTTGTAAGGAAATAACTTTTCCACCATTGTCATGTCATGAAATTTACTTTAGAGACGGCGATGCTGCCTTTAGCTAGCAAAGTTAATCAAAGATAGCAATGCTAACGTTAGCTAGCTGAGATTTGGTGCTTTCCCCTCACTCTTAACGACAGTAGCTAGCTTACCTAAAGTGGAACTGACAGCATTTGAACTACTTTGCAGATTTGAAACAGTCAATCATAAACAGAGGTGTAAAGTACTTGAGTAAAAATACTTTAAAGTACTACTTAAGTAGTTTTTTGGGGTATCTGTGCTTTACTATTTATATTGTTGACAACTTTTACTTTTACTTGACTACATTCCTAAAGAAAATAATGTACTTTTTACTCCATACATTTTTCCTGACACCCAAAAGTAGTCATTACATTTTGACAGGAAAATGGTCAATTTCACACACTTATCAAGAGAACATCCCTGGTCATCTCTACTGCCTCGGATCGGGCGGACTCACTAAACACAAATGCTTAGTTTGTAAATTGTGTCTGAGTGTTAGAGTGTGCACCTGGTTATCTGTAAATAAATTTTAAAAAGACAATTGTGCCGTCTGGTTTGCTTAATATAAGGAATTTGAAATGGTTTAAACTTTTGATAGCAAAGAACATTTGAGCAATTCCATTTACATTTTATACGTAAGTATATTTAAAGCAAATAGTTTTATACTTTTACTCAGAGAGTAGAGTAGAGTCATTTTATGTTAAGGTATCTTTACTTTTACTCAAGTATGACAATTGAGTACCTTTTCCCTGATCATAATATCGGTAAAAATATATCAAATGTGCAGTTTATGCTACAAAACCAACTTTATAAAGAGATTTTAAAAGCAGGTTTTATTTGAAAAAAAATTCCATGATGTAGAGTAAGGCATTGATGACAGAATACATTTCACCAGATGGATTGGTACAGTACATTGCTTGCTGCCTCCATGCATTAAGGATGCACTGTTTCCGTTTCAGTCACTCAGCATTTTGGACAATGCTGGGAATGTCAATACAATCAAACTAGCAAGGGCAATGATCCCAAGTTAGTCATAAAGGAGAAAATAAGCTAGAGTATCTATTTACGTACAGTTGAAGTCAGAAGATCACATACACCTTAGCCAAATACATTTGAATTCAGTTTTTCACAATTCCTGACAATTAATCCTAATAAACATTCCCTGTCTTAGGTCAGTTAGGATCACCACCTTATTTTGAGAATGTGAAGTGTCAGAATAAAAGTAGAGAGAATTATTTCTTTCAGCTTTTATTTCTTTCATCATATTCCCAGTGGGACAGAAGTTTACATACACTCATTTAGCATTTGGTAGCATTGCCTTTGAATTGTTTAACTTGGGTCAAACGTTTCGGGTAGCCTTCCACAAGCTACCCACAATAAGTTTGGCCCATTCCTCCTGACAGAGCTGGTGTAACTGAGTCAGGTTTGTAGGCCTCCTTGCTCGCACACACTTTTTCAGTTCTGCCCACACATTTTCTACAGGAGTGAGGTCAGGGCTTTATGATGGCCCCTATAATACCTTGACTTTGTTGTCCTCAAGCCATTTTGCCACAACTTTGGAAGTATGCTTGGGGTTATTGTCCATTTGGAAGACACATTTGTGACTAAGCTTTAACTAACTGGTGTCTTGAGATGATGCTTCAAAATCTCCACATAATTATCCTCCCTCATGAAGCAATCTATTTTGTGAGTTGCACCAGTCCCTCCTACAGCAAAGCACCCCCACGACATGATGCTGCCACCACCTTGCTTCACGGTTGGGATGGTGTTCTTTGGCTTGCAAGCCTCCCCCTTTTTCCTCCAAACATAACGATGGTCATTATGGCCAAACAGTTCTATTTTTGTTTCATCAGACCAGAGGACATTTCTCCAAAAGTTACGATCTTTGTCCCCATGTGCAGTTGCAAACCGTAGTCTGGCTTATTATGGCGGTTTTGGAGCAGTGGCCTCTTCCTTGCTAAGCAGCCTTTCAGGTTATGTCAATATAGAACTTGTTTTACTGTGGATATAGATACTTTTGTACCTGTTTCCTCCAGCATCTTCACAAGGTCCTATGCTATTGTTCTGGGATTGATTTGGCCTTTTCACACCAAAGTACAATCATCTCTAGGAGACAGAACACGTCTCCTTCCTGAGAGGTATGGAGGCTGCGTGGTCCCATGGTGTTTATACTTGCGTCTAGTTTCTGTACATAATAAAGTGGTAACTTCAGGCGTTTGGAAATTGCTCCCAAGGATGAACCAGACATGTGGAGGTCAAAAAAATATTTCAGAGGTCTTGGCTGATTTCTTTTGATTTTCCCGTCAAGCAAAGAGGCACTGAGTCAAGGTAGGCCTTGAAATACATCCACAGGTACACCTCCAATTGACTCAAATGAAGCCTATCAGAAGCTTCTAAATCCATGACATCATTTTCTGGAATTTTCCAAGCTGTTTGAAGGCACGGTCAACTCTAGTGTATGTAAACTTCTGACCCACTGGAATTGTGACACAGTGAATTATAAAGTGAAATACTATAATCTGTCTGTAAACAATTGAAGGGAAAATGACTTGTGTCATGCATAAAGTAGATGTCCTAACCGACTTGACAAAACTATGGTTTGTTAACAAGAAATTTGTGGAGTGGTTGACTAACGAGTTTTAATGACCAGTCAAATCAAATCAAAGTTTATTTGTCATGTGCGCTGAATACAACAGGTTTAGACCTTACAGGCTCTAACCAATAGTGCAAAAAAGGTCTTAGGTGAACAATAGGTAGGTAAAGAAATAAAACAAAAGTAAAAAGACAGGCTATATCAAGTAGCGAGGCTATGAAAGTAGTGAGGCTACATACAGACACCGGTTAGTCAGGCTGATTGAGGTAGTATGTACATGTAGATATGGTTAACGTGACTATGCATATATGATGAACAGAGAGTAGCAGTAGCGTAAAAGAGGGGTTGGCGGGTGGTGGGTGGGACACAATACAGATTCCCCGGTTACCCAATGTGTGGGAGCACAGGTTGGTTGGCCCAATTGAGGTAGTTAAAGTTACTAATGCATATAAGATAAACAGAGAGTAGCAGCAGCGTAAAAGAGGGGTTGGGGGGGGCACACAATGCAAATAGTCCGGGTAGCCATTTGGTTACCTGTTCAGGAGTCTTGTGGCTTGGGGGTAAAAACTGTTGAGAAGCCTTTTTGTCTTAGACTTGGCACTCCGGTACCGCTTGCAATGCGGTAGTAGAGAGAACAGTCTATGACTGGGATGTCTGGGGTCTTTGGCAGCTTAGCCCCAGTGATGTTCTGGGCCGTACACACTACCCACTCTATGTAGTTCCTTGCGGTCAGAGGCCGAGCAATTGCAGTACCAGGCAGTGATGCAACCAGTCAGGATGCTCTCGATGTTGCAGCTGTAGAACCTTTTGAGGGTCTGGGGACCCATGCCAAATCTTTTTAATTTCCTGAGGGGGGGGAATGTCGTGCCCTCTTCACAAAGTGTATATATCAACTGTAGCTATTTATTTATCAAGCTAATCACATGGAGCCTAACGTTAGCTAGCTAGCTAGCTGCTGGGAGGATGTCCTGTCAATGGAGGAATGGGTGAGGGACCAACTTTTGGTACTAAGGAAATACTAGGAGAGATTCCTCTCTGGAAAGCAATCAACATATACAATGACCGACAAAGACAAATGACAGAGGGAGTATTTATACAGAGTGGGGATTGGTACCAGAGGGAGTATATATACAGTGATAGAGTGGGGATTGGTACCAGAGGGAGTATATATACAGTGATAGAGTGGGGATTGGTACCAGAGGGAGTATATATACAGTGATAGAGTGGGGACTGGTACCAGAGGGAGTATATATACAGTGATAGAGTGGGGATTGGTACCAGAGGGAGTATATATACAGTGATAGAGTGGGGATTGGTACCAGAGGGAGTATATATACAGAGTGGGGATTGGTACCAGAGGGAGTATATATACAGTGATAGAGTGGGGATTGGTACCAGAGGGAGTATATATACAGAGTGGGGATTGGTACCAGAGGGAGTATATATACAGTGATAGAGTGGGGATTGGTACCAGATGGAGTATATATACAGTGATAGAGTGGGGATTGGTACCAGAGGGAGTATATATACAGAGTGGGGATTGGTACCAGAGGGAGTATATATACAGTGATAGAGTTGGGATTGGTACCAGAGGGAGTATATATACAGTGATAGAGTGGGGATTGGTACCAGAGGGAGTATATATACAGTGATAGAGTGTGGATTGGTACCAGAGGGAGTATATATACAGTGATAGAGTGGGGATTGGTACCAGAGGGAGTATATATACAGTGATAGAGTGGGGATTGGTACCAGAGGGAGTATATATACAGTGGTAGAGTGGGGATTGGTACCAGAGGGAGTATATATACAGTGATAGAGTGGGGATTGGTACCAGAGGGAGTATATATACAGAGTGGGGATTGGTACCAGAGGGAGTATATATACAGAGTGGGGATTGGTACCAGAGGGAGTATATATACAGTGATAGAGTGGGGATTGGTACCAGGTACGTGTAATGATGACGAGACAAGTCCGGGGTTGATGAGTGAAGGGCGTTTGCCAGCAGCAGGCTCGCCTAGCTATGCTGAACTTGAACGACTGTTATCCAGTTAGCATATCTCCTTCAAGTCATACATTCACTCTGGCTATCTACTCTGATTTCAGTGTGCCAGAGCGCAGAATAATTGATGAATTTACAAACTCGCAACACCCGCTGAATTTGACAGTTGTCGGTAATCGTCAGCAAAAAAAAGTTACGAAATTGTTGCCAGCAGCACAGTTAGTCACTAAAGCTCTAGATAACATGAAAACAGCCTAACCAGCTCTGCTACGGTGTGTAAAATGGTCAGAGTGAGGTGTTTTATAATTTATTTCTGGAAGTAGCTAGTAACCTAGACAATTTTTACTGAAGTAGTCTTTTACTGGGTGACTTTACTTATACTTTAGTTAATTTCTATGAAGTTATCTTTACTGTTACTCAAGTATGACAATTGGGTACTTTTTCCACCACTGATTTAATGTTTGACAGCTCCAGGTATGCTACACAAGTAGCACAAATTGATTTGATATCATAATTGCATCATATTTATTGTATAAAATGGTAGGCTAAACTAGCCTACACAGAAATGAATAGGCTAATTGATAGCCATCAACAGATCCTAATGTAAATCTATCATTCTTCACACTTAATGTTAGTTTCATTGTGGGTTTTTCCCCATAACAGAAGCACGGCGAGGGGCTTCCATAACTTCCATTTCAAATTTCCATTTGCGCTCAAGACCCAAGAAATGAGCGTAAAACCCTTCGCTTCATGTGGTTTTCCATAAGCAGTCGAAATTCGAATTCAGTTTGTATCTCTACAGAGTGCCTAAAGGCATTTTCCTTTCGTCGCAGTTATTTCTTGACACGCAGCAGTTCTAGCGTGTTATATGTTTTATGGAAAAAGGGTTTGAAATAGTTGTCTTCATAATGACAATCTAAATACCCAGCTAGGCCCCCCGGAATCGGCCCTATTCCGGGAGGCCGGAACTGATTGAATCGGCCCGGAATCTGGTGTCAGACTCAGCACGGAATCTGGTGTCATACTCAGCCCGGAATCTGGTGTCAGACTCAGCCCGGAATCTGGTGTCAGACTCAGCACGGAATCTGGTGTCAGACTCAGCCCGGAATCTGGTGTCAGACTCAGCCCGGAATCTGGTGTCAGACTCAGCCCAGAATGCCGACTTTGCCAGCATCTCCCCAGAATCTCCCCTCAGCCAAGCCGCACTGCTTCTTGACACAATGCACCTCAGCAGAGTCTGACTCTCAACCGGAATTGATCCACTGTGCTGGGGAGCCTACCTCAACATGGTGAAAGGTTGTCACAACGTGCTGATGTGGCTCCTCACACTCACGTGACTCAGCTGCCTGCTGCAGCTCTCTATCTCAACACACACACACACACACACCTCTTGCTTTCCCGACGCAATCCCTCACCAACAGGCGGCTTGATAGTCAGCAGCAGCAGGTCACAGTGAAATATATATTTTTAAGAAATTGCCATGTTTACCTGTGATGCAATTTAAAAGTAGTCCATAAAACAGCAACCGACACATTTTCACCCGCGACATCGTTTTCAAAGAAACCCAAAGTGGCTTGAAAACCCTGAGTGTACACTCTGAACGCTCAGGACAGAGAAAGCGACAAGAACAGAGACAGAGACAAGGACAGAGACAAGGACAGAGACAAGGACAGAAAAAGAGACAAGGACAGAGACAAGGATAGAGACAGAGACAGGGACAGGGACAAGGACAGAGACAGGGACAGGGACAAGGACAGAGAAAGAGACAAGGACAAGGACAGAGAAAGAGAAAGAGACAAGGACAGAGACAGGGACAAGGACAAGGACAGAGAAAGAGACAGAGACAAGGACAGAGAAAGAGACAAGGACAGAGACAGAGACAAGGACAGAGACAAGGACAGAGACAAGGACAGAGACAAGGACAGGGACAAGGACAGAGAAAGAGACAAGGACAGAGACAGAGACAAGGACAGAGACAAGGACAGAGACAAGGACAGAGACAAGGACAGAGACAAGGACAGAGACAAGGACATAAAAAGAGACAAGGACAGAGACAAGGATAGAGACAGAGACAAGGACAGAGAAAGAGACAAGGACAAGGACAGAGAAAGAGACAGAGACAAGGACAGAGACAGGGACAGGGACAAGGACAGAGAAAGAGACAGAGACAAGGACAGAGAAAGAGACAAGGACAGAGACACATACCTCAATATTGTTTTGCATTCATGCTATACATTCAATTTGATTACAATGTCTGCCTTATTTCTATGTTCTAGCTGTATTTTCTTCCAGGAAAATATGATGATGTTAGTATGTTAGTATGTTAGTATGTTATGATATTAGTATGTTAGTATGTTATAATGTTATGCTGTTAGTATGTTATGATGTTATGATATTATGATGTTAGTATATTAGTATGTTAGTATGTTATGATATTAGTATGTTAGTATGTTACGATATTAGTATGTTAGTATGTTATAATGTTATGATGTTAGTATGTTAGTATGT
Source organism: Oncorhynchus nerka (assembly GCF_034236695.1). Lineage (NCBI taxonomy): Eukaryota > Metazoa > Chordata > Actinopteri > Salmoniformes > Salmonidae > Oncorhynchus > Oncorhynchus nerka. The sequence goes on along the minus strand of NC_088424.1, from coordinate 47,120,490 downwards.
TATGATGTTAGTATGTTATTATGTTATGATATTATGATGTTAGTATGTTAGTATGTTATGATATTATGATGTTAGTATGTTAGTATGTTATAATGTTATGATGTTAGTATGTTATTATGTTATGATATTATGATGTTAGTATGTTAGTATGTTATGATATTAGTATGTTAGTATATTATGATGTTAGTATGTTAGTATGTTATGATGTTATTATGTTATGATGTTAGTATGTTAGTATGTTATGATATTAGTATGTTAGTATGTTATGATATTAGTATGTTCGTATGTTATGATGTTAGTATGTTAGTATGTTATGATGTTAGTATGTTAGTATGTTATGATGTTAGTATGTTATTATGTTATGATATTATGATGTTAGTATGTTAGTATGTTATGATATTAGTATGTTAGTATGTCATGATATTAGTATGTTAGTATGTTATAATGTTATGATGTTAGTATGTTAGTATGTTAGTATGTTATGATATTATGATGTTAGTATGTTAGTATGTTAGAATGTTATGATATTATGATGTTATGATGTAAGTATGTTAGTATGTTATAATATTATGATGTTATGATGTTAGTATGTTAGTATGTTATTATGTTATGATATTATGTTATGACATAATGATGTTATGATGTTAGTATGTTAGTATGTTATTATGTTATGATATTATGATGTTAGTATGTTAGTATGTTATTATGTTATGATATTATGTTATGACATTATGATGTTATGATGTTAGTATGTTAGTATGTTAGTATGTTATTATGTTATGATGTTATGATGTTATTATGCTATAATGTGATGATGTTAGTATGTTAGTATGTTATTATGTTATGATATTATGATGTTAGTATGTTAGTATGTTATTATGTTATGATATTATGATGTTAGTATGTTAGTATGTTATTATGTTATGATATTATGATGTTAGTATGTTAGTATGTTATTATGTTATGATATTATGATGTTAGTATGTTAGTATGTTATTATGTTATGATATTATGATGTTAGTATGTTAGTATGTTATTATGTTATGATATTATGATGTTAGTATGTTAGTATGTTATTATGTTATGATGTTATGCTGTTAGTATGTTATTATGTTATGATATTATGATGTTAGTATGTTAGTATGTTATTATGTTATGATATTATGATGTTAGTATGTTATTATGTTATTATGATATTATGATGTTAGTATGTTATTATGATGTTATAATGTTAGATATTATGATGTTATAATGTAATTATGTTTGATGTTATATTGATATTTATGATGTTATTAATGTTATGATGTTAGTATGTTTAGTATGTTTATGTTTATGTTTATGTTGATGTTAGTATGTTAGTATGTTAGTATGTTATGATGTTAGTATGTTAGTATGTAATGATGTTAGTATGTTAGTATATTATGATGTTAGTATGTTAGTATGTAATGATGTTAGTATGTTAGTATATTATGATGTTAGTATGTTAGTATATTATGATGTTAGTATGTTAGTATGTAATGATGTTAGTATGTTAGTATATTATGATGTTAGTATGTTAGTATATTATGATGTTAGTATGTTAGTATATTATGATGTTAGTATGTTAGTATATTATGATGTTAGTATGTTAGTATATTATGATGTTAGTATGTTAGTATGTAATGATGTTAGTATGTTAGTATATTATGATGTTAGTATGTTAGTATGTAATGATGTTAGTATGTTAGTATATTATGATGTTAGTATGTTAGTATATTATGATGTTAGTATGTTAGTATATTATGATGTTAGTATGTTAGTATGTAATGATGTTAGTATGTTAGTATATTATGATGTTAGTATATTATGATGTTAGTATGTTAGTATATTATGATGTTAGTATGTTATGATGTTAGTATGTTAGTATATTATGATGTTAGTATGTTAGTATGTTATTATGTTATGATGTTATGCTGTTAGTATGTTATTATGTTATGATATTATGATGTTAGTATGTTAGTATGTTATTATGTTATGATATTATGATGTTAGTATGTTAGTATGTTATTATGTTATGATATTATGATGTTAGTATGTTAGTATGTTATTATGTTATGATGTTATGATGTTAGTATGTTAGTATGTTATTATGTTATGATATTATGATGTTAGTATGTTAGTATGTTAGTATGTTATGATGTTAGTATGTTAGTATATTATGATGTTAGTATGTTAGTATGTTATTATGTTATGATGTTATGCTGTTAGTATGTTATTATGTTATGATATTATGATGTTAGTATGTTAGTATGTTATTATGTTATGATATTATGATGTTAGTATGTTAGTATGTTATTATGATGTTATAATGTTAGAATGTTATAATGTAATTATGTTATGATGTTATATTGTTATGATGTTATAATGTTATGATGTTAGTATGTTAGTATGTTATTATGTTATGATGTTAGTATGTTAGTATGTTAGTATGTTATGATGTTAGTATGTTAGTATGTAATGATGTTAGTATGTTAGTATATTATGATGTTAGTATGTTAGTATGTAATGATGTTAGTATGTTAGTATATTATGATGTTAGTATGTTAGTATATTATGATGTTAGTATGTTAGTATGTAATGATGTTAGTATGTTAGTATATTATGATGTTAGTATGTTAGTATATTATGATGTTAGTATGTTAGTATATTATGATGTTAGTATGTTAGTATATTATGATGTTAGTATGTTAGTATATTATGATGTTAGTATGTTAGTATGTAATGATGTTAGTATGTTAGTATATTATGATGTTAGTATGTTAGTATGTAATGATGTTAGTATGTTAGTATATTATGATGTTAGTATGTTAGTATATTATGATGTTAGTATGTTAGTATATTATGATGTTAGTATGTTAGTATGTAATGATGTTAGTATGTTAGTATATTATGATGTTAGTATATTATGATGTTAGTATGTTAGTATATTATGATGTTAGTATGTTATGATGTTAGTATGTTAGTATATTATGATGTTAGTATGTTAGTATATTATGATGTTAGTATATTATGATGTTAGTATATTATGATGTTAGTATGTTAGTATATTATGATGTTAGTATGTTAGTATATTATGATGTTAGTATATTATGATGTTAGTATGTTATGATGTTAGTATGTTAGTATATTATGATGTTAGTATGTTAGTATATTATGATGTTAGTATGTTAGTATATTATGATGTTAGTATGTTAGTATGTAATGATGTTAGTATGTTAGTATATTATGATGTTAGTATGTTAGTATATTATGATGTTAGTATGTTAGTATGTAATGATGTTAGTATGTTAGTATATTATGATGTTAGTATATTATGATGTTAGTATGTTAGTATATTATGATGTTAGTATGTTATGATGTTAGTATGTTATGATGTTAGTATATTATGATGTTAGTATGTTAGTATGTTATGATGTTAGTATGTTATGATGTTAGTATGTTAGTATGTTATGATGTTAGTATGTTAGTATGTAATGATGTTAGTATGTTAGTATATTATGATGTTAGTATGTTAGTATATTATGATGTTAGTATGTTATGATGTTAGTATGTTAGTATGTTATGATGTTAGTATGTTAGTATGTAATGATGTTAGTATGTTAGTATATTATGATGTTAGTATGTTAGTATATTATGATGTTAGTATGTTAGTATATTATGATGTTAGTATGTTAGTATATTATGATGTTAGTATGTTAGTATATTATGATGTTAGTATGTTAGTATGTAATGATGTTAGTATGTTAGTATATTATGATGTTAGTATGTTAGTATATTATGATGTTAGTATGTTAGTATATTATGATGTTAGTATGTTAGTATGTTATTATGTTATGATGTTATGCTGTTAGTATGTTATTATGTTATGATATTATGATGTTAGTATGTTAGTATGTTATTATGTTATGATATTATGATGTTAGTATGTTATTATGATGTTATAATGTTAGAATGTTATAATGTAATTATGTTATGATGTTATATTGTTATGATGTTATAATGTTATGATGTTAGTATGTTAGTATGTTATTATGTTATGATGTTAGTATGTTAGTATGTTAGTATGTTATGATGTTAGTATGTTAGTATGTAATGATGTTAGTATGTTAGTATATTATGATGTTAGTATGTTAGTATGTAATGATGTTAGTATGTTAGTATATTATGATGTTAGTATGTTAGTATATTATGATGTTAGTATGTTAGTATGTAATGATGTTAGTATGTTAGTATATTATGATGTTAGTATGTTAGTATATTATGATGTTAGTATGTTAGTATATTATGATGTTAGTATGTTAGTATATTATGATGTTAGTATGTTAGTATATTATGATGTTAGTATGTTAGTATGTAATGATGTTAGTATGTTAGTATATTATGATGTTAGTATGTTAGTATGTAATGATGTTAGTATGTTAGTATATTATGATGTTAGTATGTTAGTATATTATGATGTTAGTATGTTAGTATATTATGATGTTAGTATGTTAGTATGTAATGATGTTAGTATGTTAGTATATTATGATGTTAGTATATTATGATGTTAGTATGTTAGTATATTATGATGTTAGTATGTTATGATGTTAGTATGTTAGTATATTATGATGTTAGTATGTTAGTATGTTATTATGTTATGATGTTATGCTGTTAGTATGTTATTATGTTATGATATTATGATGTTAGTATGTTAGTATGTTATTATGTTATGATATTATGATGTTAGTATGTTAGTATGTTATTATGTTATGATATTATGATGTTAGTATGTTAGTATGTTATTATGTTATGATGTTATGATGTTAGTATGTTAGTATGTTATTATGTTATGATATTATGATGTTAGTATGTTAGTATGTTATTAGTTATGATGTTATGATGTTAGTATGTTAGTATGTTATTATGTTATGATGTTAGTATGTTTAGTTAGTATGTTATGATGTTAGTATGTTATGTTGTATGTTATGTTATTATGTTATGATGTTATGCTGTTTATTATGTTATGATATTATGATGTTAGTATGTTAGTATGTTATTATGTTATGATATTATGATGTTAGTATGTTAGTATGTTATTATGATGTTATAATGTTAGAATGTTATAATGTAATTATGTTATGATGTTATATTGTTATGATGTTATAATGTTATGATGTTAGTATGTTAGTATGTTATTATGTTATGATGTTAGTATGTTAGTATGTTAGTATGTTATGATGTTAGTATGTTAGTATGTAATGATGTTAGTATGTTAGTATATTATGATGTTAGTATGTTAGTATGTAATGATGTTAGTATGTTAGTATATTATGATGTTAGTATGTTAGTATATTATGATGTTAGTATGTTAGTATGTAATGATGTTAGTATGTTAGTATATTATGATGTTAGTATGTTAGTATATTATGATGTTAGTATGTTAGTATATTATGATGTTAGTATGTTAGTATATTATGATGTTAGTATGTTAGTATATTATGATGTTAGTATGTTAGTATGTAATGATGTTAGTATGTTAGTATATTATGATGTTAGTATGTTAGTATGTAATGATGTTAGTATGTTAGTATATTATGATGTTAGTATGTTAGTATATTATGATGTTAGTATGTTAGTATATTATGATGTTAGTATGTTAGTATGTAATGATGTTAGTATGTTAGTATATTATGATGTTAGTATATTATGATGTTAGTATGTTAGTATATTATGATGTTAGTATGTTATGATGTTAGTATGTTAGTATATTATGATGTTAGTATGTTAGTATATTATGATGTTAGTATATTATGATGTTAGTATATTATGATGTTAGTATGTTAGTATATTATGATGTTAGTATGTTAGTATATTATGATGTTAGTATATTATGATGTTAGTATGTTATGATGTTAGTATGTTAGTATATTATGATGTTAGTATGTTAGTATATTATGATGTTAGTATGTTAGTATATTATGATGTTAGTATGTTAGTATGTAATGATGTTAGTATGTTAGTATATTATGATGTTAGTATGTTAGTATATTATGATGTTAGTATGTTAGTATGTAATGATGTTAGTATGTTAGTATATTATGATGTTAGTATATTATGATGTTAGTATGTTAGTATATTATGATGTTAGTATGTTATGATGTTAGTATGTTATGATGTTAGTATATTATGATGTTAGTATGTTAGTATGTTATGATGTTAGTATGTTATGATGTTAGTATGTTAGTATGTTATGATGTTAGTATGTTAGTATGTAATGATGTTAGTATGTTAGTATATTATGATGTTAGTATGTTAGTATATTATGATGTTAGTATGTTATGATGTTAGTATGTTAGTATGTTATGATGTTAGTATGTTAGTATGTAATGATGTTAGTATGTTAGTATATTATGATGTTAGTATGTTAGTATATTATGATGTTAGTATGTTAGTATATTATGATGTTAGTATGTTAGTATATTATGATGTTAGTATGTTAGTATATTATGATGTTAGTATGTTAGTATGTAATGATGTTAGTATGTTAGTATATTATGATGTTAGTATGTTAGTATATTATGATGTTAGTATGTTAGTATATTATGATGTTAGTATGTTAGTATATTATGATGTTAGTATGTTAGTATATTATGATGTTAGTATGTTAGTATGTAATGATGTTAGTATGTTAGTATATTATGATGTTAGTATGTTAGTATGTAATGATGTTAGTATGTTAGTATATTATGATGTTAGTATGTTAGTATATTATGATGTTAGTATGTTAGTATATTATGATGTTAGTATGTTAGTATATTATGATGTTAGTATGTTAGTATATTATGATGTTAGTATGTTAGTATGTAATGATGTTAGTATGTTAGTATATTATGATGTTAGTATGTTAGTATATTATGATGTTAGTATGTTAGTATATTATGATGTTAGTATGTTAGTATATTATGATGTTAGTATGTTAGTATGTAATGATGTTAGTATGTTAGTATATTATGATGTTAGTATGTTAGTATGTAATGATGTTAGTATGTTAGTATATTATGATGTTAGTATGTTAGTATATTATGATGTTAGTATGTTAGTATATTATGATGTTAGTATGTTAGTATGTAATGATGTTAGTATGTTAGTATATTATGATGTTAGTATGTTAGTATGTAATGATGTTAGTATGTTAGTATATTATGATGTTAGTATGTTAGTATATTATGATGTTAGTATGTTAGTATATTATGATGTTAGTATGTTATGATGTTAGTATGTTAGTATATTATGATGTTAGTATGTTAGTATATTATGATGTTAGTATGTTATGATGTTAGTATGTTAGTATGTTATGATGTTAGTATATTAGTATGTAATGATGTTAGTATGTTAGTATATTATGATGTTAGTATATTATGATGTTAGTATGTTATGATGTTAGTATGTTAGTATGTTATGATGTTAGTATGTTAGTATGTAATGATGTTAGTATGTTAGTATATTATGATGTTAGTATGTTATTATGTTATGATATTATGATGTTAGTATGTTATTATGTTATTATGTTATAATGTTAGAATGTTAGAATGTTATAATGTTATGATGTTAGTATATTATGATGTTAGTATGTTATGATGTTAGTATGTTAGTATGCAATGATGTTAGTATGTTAGTATGTTATGTTGTTATGATGTTATGATGTTATAATGTTATAATGTTATAATGTTATTATGTTATTATTTTATGATGTTATTGTAACGGTTCTCTTGTGGTGAAGGAGAGTCGGACCAAAATGCAGCGTGTAGATTGCGATCCATGTTTATTAAACTGAAGTAACACGAATCTAAATACAAACACTACAAAACAATAAACGTAGCGAAAACCGAAACAGCCTAATACTGGTGCACATACACACAGAACAAGGACATCAAGACACTAAGGACAATCACCCACAAAACACTCAAAGAATATGGCTGCCTAAATATGGTTCCCAATCAGAGACAACGATAAACACCTGCCTCTGATTGAGAACCACTTCAGACAGCCATAGACCTAACTAGAACACCCCACTAAGCTACAATCCCAATACATACACACCACATACAATAACCCATGCCACACCCTGGCCTGACCAAATAAATGAAGATAAACACAAAATACTTCGACCAGGGCGTGACAGTTATGATGTTATAATGTTATAATTGTCACGCCCTGGTCGAAGTTATTATGTTTGTCATCATTTATTTGGTCAGGCCAGGGTGTGACATGGGTTATTGTGGTGCGTTTTTGTCTTGGGGTTTTGTGGGGTGTCTAGCATAGTCTATGGCTGCCTGAGGCGGTTCTCAATCAGAGTCAGGTGATTATCGTTGTCTCTGATTGGGAACCATATTTAGGCAGCCATATTCTTTGAGTATTTCGTGGGTGATTGTTCCTGTCTCTGTGTTAGTTGTCACCAGATAGGCTGTATAGGTTTTCTCATTCCGTTTGTTGTTTTTGTATTGTTCCTGTCTCTGTGTTAGTTGTCACCAGATAGGCTGTATAGGTCTTCTCATTCCGTTTGTTGTTTTTGTATTGTTCCTGTTTCTGTGTTAGTTGTCACCAGATAGGCTGTATAGGTCTTCTCATTCCGTTTGTTGTTTTTGTATTGTTCCTGTTTCTGTGTTAGTTGTCACCAGATAGGCTGTATAGGTCTTCTCATTCCGTTTGTTGTTTTTGTATTGTTCCTGTTTCTGTGTTAGTTGTCACCAGATAGGCTGTATAGGTCTTCTCATTCCGTTTGTTGTTTTTGTATTGTTCCTGTTTCTGTGTTAGTTGTCACCAGATAGGCTGTATAGGTCTTCTCATTCCGTTTGTTGTTTTTGTATTGTTTCTGTGTTAGTTGTCACCAGATAGGCTGTATAGGTCTTCTCATTCCGTTTGTTGTTTTTGTATTGTTCGTTTTTCTTCGTCATTAAACATGTATGAAAATTACCACGCTGCATTTTGGTCCGACTCTCCTTATGATGCTATAATGTTATTATGTTATAAAAACTATGATGTTATGATGTTATTACAATAATGTTATGATGTTATGATGTTATAATGTTATGATGTTATGATGTTATGATGTTATTATGCTATAATGTTATGATGTTATGATGTTATAATGTTATGTTGTTATGTTGTTATGATGTTATGATGTTATGATGTTATTATGTTATGCTCCATCAACTTTCAGCATCGTCAATCTAAAATTGTACTGTAATTTATATGACATGTACTGCCTCTGTGATTCAATAACATGCTATTGTTAATACAAACAAATAACACGCCTTATTTAGTGAGCTGCAGACTGGACTGGATGCTGTTAAAGCTTCATACAAAGAAAGCTAAATGTTGAATATCTGACCTCTACTGAAGGATATCTATATTGCTTTTGACTCAACCCACTCAAGATGGCAGCACGGACGAAGATACATACACCATAGTGTTTGGAATCCAGAGGAAGATACACCATAGTGTTTAGTAACCCTGCGAAGATACAGTAACCCTGTGAAGATAAAGTATCCCTGTGAAGATAAAGTATCCCTGTGAAGATACAGTAACCCTGTGAAAATACAGTAACCCTATGAAGATACAGTAACTCTATGAAGATACAGTAACTCTATGAAGATACAGTAACGCTGTGAAGATACAGTAACCCTGTGAAGATACAGTAACCCTGTGAAGATACAGTAAGAATGTGAAGATACAGTAACCCTGTGAAGATAAAGTATCCCTGTGAAGATACAGTAACCCTGTGAAGATACAGTAACCCTGTGAAGATACAGTAACGCTGTGAAGATACAGTAACCCTATGAAGATACAGTAACCCTGTGAAGATACAGTAACTCTATGAAGATACAGTATCCCTGTGAAGATACAGTAACCCTGTGAAGATACAGTAACCCTGTGAAAATACCGTAACCCTGTGAAGATACAGTAACCCTATGAAGATACAGTAACCCTATAAAGATACATTAAGCCATTTTGCAACAACTTTGAAAGTATGCTTGGGGTCATTGTCAATTTAGAAGACCTATTTGAGACTAAGCTTTAACTTCCTGACTGGTGTCTTGAGATACTTTTTACTTCTATGCGCCAAGCATTTTGCTAGGATTATTGCATCACAACACTGAAGTGTAAGAGGCCTCCAATTTTTAAAAGGACTGGATCTTTATATCTACCACTTGAATCCTGTTTCAGTAATAATAATATCAGACCTTCTTGTTGAGTGTCTGATAATCTACCATTTAAATAGGGTGGTTAAAACATGCTAATAATGTTCCTCTGAGTATATCAAAACAAGTTTGATGTACTTCCACTGGTTTGACATCCAGACCTGGAGTTTGGTATACTTCCACTGGTATGCCATCCAGCCCTGGAGTTTGGTATACTTTCACTGGTATGCCATCTAGCCCTGGAGTTTGGTATACTTCCACTGGTATGCCATCTAGCCCTGGAGTTTGGTATACTTCCACTGGTATGCCATCTAGCCCTGGAGTTTGGTATACTTCCACTGGTATGCCATCCAGCCCTGGAGTTTGGTATACTTCCACTGGTATGCCATCCAGCCCTGGAGTCTGGTATACTTCCACTGGTATGACATCCAGCCCTGGAGTTTGGTATACTTCCACTGGTATGCCATCCAGACCTGGAGTTTGGTATACTTCCACTGGTATGCCATCTAGCCCTGGAGTTTGGTATACTTCAACTGGTATGCCATCTAGCCCTGGAGTTTGGTATACTTCAACTGGTATGCCATCCAGACCTGGAGTTTGGTATACTTCCACTGGTATGCCATCTAGCCCTGGAGTTTGGTATACTTCAACTGGTATGCCATCTAGCCCTGGAGTTTGGTATACTTCCACTGGTATGCCATCCAGACCTGGAGTTTGGTATACTTCCACTGGTATGCCATCTAGCCCTGGAGTTTGGTATACTTCAACTGGTATGCCATCCAGACCTGGAGTTTGGTATACTTCCACTGGTATGCCATCTAGCCCTGGAGTTTGGTATACTTCAACTGGTATGCCATCTAGCCCTGGAGTTTGGTATACTTCCACTGGTATGCCATCTAGTCCTGGAGTTTGGTATACTTCCACTGGTATGCCATCTAGCCCTGGAGTTTGGTATACTTCCACTGGTATGCCATCTAGACCTGGAGTTTGGTATACTTCCACTGGTATGCCATCTAGCCCTGGAGTTTGGTATACTTCAACTGGTATGCCATCTAGCCCTGGAGTTTGGTATACTTCCACTGGTATGCCATCCAGACCTGGAGTTTGGTATACTTCCACTGGTATGCCATCTAGCCCTGGAGTTTGGTATACTTCAACTGGTATGCCATCCAGACCTGGAGTTTGGTATACTTCCACTGGTATGCCATCTAGCCCTGGAGTTTGGTATACTTCAACTGGTATGCCATCTAGCCCTGGAGTTTGGTATACTTCCACTGGTATGCCATCTAGCCCTGGAGTTTGGTATACTTCCACTGGTATGCCATCTAGCCCTGGAGTTTGGTATACTTCAACTGGTATGCCATCTAGCCCTGGAGTTTGGTATACTTCCACTGGTATGCCATCTAGCCCTGGAGTTTGGTATACTTCAACTGGTATGCCATCTAGCCCTGGAGTTTGGTATACTTCCACTGGTATGCCATCTAGACCTGGAGTTTGGTATACTTCAACTGGTATGCCATCTAGCCCTGGAGTTTGCCCAGCCTTAAAGGGTTTAATTGCATCAAGAAGTTCCTCCTCTGTAATTTGGCCTTCACATTAGTATTTTTGTACAGATGTTAATTTACAATATTATTAGCTACGGTTAGAGGAGATGGAGGAGACTGAAATGAAAACATATTCTTAAAGTACTTTACTTCATCTTTCAAAATATCAGTTTGGTGAATCATGTGTGACTCCATCATTTGGTGAATCATGTGTGACTCCATCATTTGGTGAATCATGTGTGACTCCATCATTTGGTGAATCATGTGTGACTCCATCATTTGTAACAAGTTTCAATACATTTTGTTTGGCAGCATTTATATCTTGAAGATTGAAAAAGAATATGGTGCATTTTCCCCCATATTCCATCCAGTTGGCATTATTTTTATGATACGCAGTATTACACTGAATCTGTCTTGAATAAGTTCCTCCATTTCTTTTTGTTTTTCCTCTAACTTATTATCTGCCTTTATGGTACAGTTTTTATTGCTATCTATTCTGTACTGTTAGTCCTTCAATTTCCTTTGTTAACGTGGACTCTTGATCTAAATTGCTCTTGTTTTATAGATGAGTACTGAATTGCATGGCCTCTAAAGACACATTTAAAAGTGCCCCATACAATAAGGGGATCTGCTGTACCTACAGTATGTTATGTCTGAAAAAGTCAGTTGTAAATTCTTCTGTCCTAGTTCTAAACAATTTATCAACTAGTAGTCTTTGATTCAAGAAGTTGGCCCGTTCCTGTAGGTTCATGCTCTACAACATCCGCAGAGTACGACCCTGCCTCACACAGGAAGCGGCACAGGTCCTAATCCAGGCACTTGTCATCTCCCGTCTGGATTACTGCAACTCGCTGTTGGCTGGGCTCCCTGCCTGTGCCATTAAACCCCTACAACTCATCCAGAACGCCGCAGCCCGTCTGGTGTTCAACCTTCCCAAGTTCTCTCACGTCACCCCGCTCCTCCGCTCTCTCCACTGGCTTCCAGTTGAAGCTCGCATCCGCTACAAGACCATGGTGCTTGCCTACGGAGCTGTGAGGGGAACGGCACCTCAGTACCTCCAGGCTCTGATCAGGCCCTACACCCAAACAAGGGCACTGCGTTCATCCACCTCTGGCCTGCTCGCCTCCCTACCACTGAGGAAGTACAGTTCCCGCACAGCCCAGTCAAAACTGTTCGCTGCTCTGGCCCCCCAATGGTGGAACAAACTCCCTCACGACGCCAGGACAGCGGAGTCAATCACCACCTTCCGGAGACACCTGAAACCCCACCTCTTTAAGGAATACCTAGGATAGGATAAAGTAATCCTTCTCACCCCCCCCCTTAAAAGATTTAGATGCACTATTGTAAAGTGGCTGTTCCACTGGATGTCATAAGGTGAATGCACCAATTTGTAAGTCGCTCTGGATAAGAGCGTCTGCTAAATGACTTAAATGATTAAATATCCAATATCCTCAAATCTTCAAGTCTTTCCACAGATTTTCAATGGGATTCAAGTCTGGACTTTGGCTGGGCCACTCAAGGACTTTCACATTCTTACTCTAAAGCCATTCCAGCATTACTTTGGCTGTATGCTTGGGGTCATCGTCCCATTGGAATGTAAATCTTCACCCCAGTCTAAGGTCGTTCGCTCTCTGAAGCAGGTTCTCACCAAGGATTTGCCTGTATTTGGCTCCATTCATTGTTCCCTCTACCCTTACCAGTCTCTGCCGATGAAATGCATCCCCATAGTATGACGCTGCCACCACCATGCTTCACAGTAGGGAATGTGTTAGACGGATGATGAGCTGTGCCTGGTTTCCTCCAGATATTGCGCTTTGCATTCAGGCCAAAGAGTTCAATGTTCGTCTTATCAGACCACAGAATTGTTTGCCTTATTCTCTTAGTCTTTGACGTGCCGTTTTGGCAACTCCAGGTGTGCCGTTATGTGCCTTTTTCTCAGGAGAGTCTTCCTGTCGGGTCATTCTTCCCATAAAGCCCAGATTGGTGAAGTGATATAGAGACTGTTGTCCTTCTGGCAGGTTCTTTCATCTCAGCCAAAGAACTCTGTAGTTCTGTCAGAGTGGTCATCGGGTTCTTGGTCACCTCCCAGACCACAGCCCTTCTTGCCCGGTTTCTCAGTTTGGTCAGACGGCCAGCTCTAGGCAGAGTCTGGGTAGTTCAATTTCCTAATGATGGAGAACTTGCTCTTGGAAACCCTTCCCCAGATATATGCCTCATCACAACTCTTATCTCAGAGATCACTTTGGACTTCGTGGTATAGTTTCTGCTCTGATATACACTGTCAACTGTGGGACCTGTGCCTTTCTAAATCATGTCCAAACAATTGAATTGGCCACCGCTGGACTCTGCTGGACAATCAAGTTGTAGTGACATCTCAAGGATGATCAGAGCAAATTGGATGCACCTGAGCTCAATTTGGAGTGTCATAGCAAAGTGGTGTGAATATGTTTGTAAATTAGATATTTCATAATTTCATTTTCAACATATTTGCAACAATTTCTATGAAACATCTTTTCACTTTATCATTATGGGTTATTGTGTGTAGATGGGTAACAAAATGTGGAAGTCAAGGGGTATGAAAACCTTCTGAAAGCACTGCATATGAATGGACAAAGCCATCGATCACGTGACACCAGTCCTTCCTATATGAAGATTCAATTGTACATTGTAGCCAAATTAAGTGTCACGGTCATCATAACGAGGAGACAAAGCGTGATAAGAATACATTATTATACATTCTTCTTTAATGAATGAAAAACACTGAAAAACGTATACAAACCACCCGTGACGCTATAAGACACGAGTGCTGACAGGCAACTACACATAGACAATAACCCACAAAACCAAAATGGAAAAATGGCAACCTAAATAGGATCCCCAATCAGAGACATCGAAAACAGCTGTCTCTGATTGGGAACCAATTCAGGCCACCATAGACCTACATATACCTAGACATACAAAAACCCTAGACAGATAAAAAAAAACACCTAGACAATACAAAAACTACACCAACCATCTTTGTCACACCCTGACCTAACCAAAATAATAAAGAAAACAAAGATAACTAAGGTCAGGGCGTGACAGTAAGTTAAGATGGTGTCTCATGGAGACATAACATGCGCAGTTTGAGCTACTCCAGGAAGTGATGTTGCAAGCTAGCTCACTGCTGCCCCCCTCTCATTGACTATTTCAAGTTGAAGGCCGACCGGGGTACTGCAGGCTGCCGTTATCATCTAAATACTTCTATGTGTGATTTTAAATAATTGTTTCAAGGACATACATCTGGTGACAAACATTAGAAAAAATAATTGGAAACAAGGTTATCTTCAACAACAAAAAATAATTCCATTCACTATAATGGGGGAACCCGTTTGCTAACATTGCCTGCAATACCGCGGTCAGCCTTGAACTTCCGTGGCTTCAATGAGAGGGGCCATTCATTCTCCCTTGGTTTTAACTATGGTTTTTTACATTTACTTTGTTTACAAACAATGGAGTAGAACAAGCTCGTAATTTGGATTCTGATGGGGTACGACAGTTAAACTAAGCTCATGAGACATTTCTAAGCATATATTCTTCAATAATCAATGGGTGTATATATATATATATATATATATATATATATATATATATATATATATATATATGATTCATTTATAAGTCTCAAAATGGATGTGTCAACTAAGGATTGTAGCTTCAAATGGTGTTTATTTTTTTTTGAAGACATGGTCCTTCAGGCTAAGGATTAGTGCTTATCTGTGTGGTTTCACACTCAGCTTCGGGAGCAAGTCCCTGATGGCCTTGTATGTAAAACACATGAGATCTACGCTGTCTGTTCATGTACTGTTCTTCATGTCACTTCATGTGTAGAGTTCGGCAAATGCAATCATGGCAACTACACCTATAACCGGTGCAGTATTACATTTATAATCTGACTGTCTGTACAGTCATTTAAAATAATATTGCGTGAACTTATGTTGGTGCTAAATGGCATGATTTTCAAAAGAAATGTGTTGGTTTTATGTGGACACACCCTTGAGAGAAGTACAAAGGAGGAGAGTAAAGAAGAAGCTTGGGTGAGTTTGGCCCCATCCTGTCAATGTTACAGCTGCTGAGAGGGAGTCAGGTGTGTGTGTGTGTGTATGTGTGTGTGTGTGTGTGTGTGTGTGTGTGTGTGTGTGTGTGTGTGTGTGTGTGTGTGTGTGTGTGTGTGTGTGTGCGAGAGGTGTGGCGTTTTTTGCTGTGTGTGTCAAAGACCCTGGCAAAGACCCTGGGGAATCACTGAGAGGAAAGAGAGAGAGACGGGGTGGGGAGAAGCAGAGAGAGGGAGAGAAGCAGAGAGGGAGAAGGCAGAAAGAGAAAGTGAGAGTGAGAGTGAGAGAGAGGGGGAGAGAGGGAGGGAGAGAGAGGGAGAGAGGGAGAGAGAGAGAGAGAGAGAGAGAGAGAGAGAGAGAGAGAGAGAGAGAGAGAGAAAGAGAGAGATGGAGGAAAGAGAGAGACAATGACAGCCTCGGGCTAAGCCAGGATAGAGGATGGCAGGCCAGGGCTAGAAAGCTTCCTCTACTCTCTGCTCCCTGCTGCCACAGTAACAAAACAAACCAACAAACCAGAAGAGAATATCAACTTCAAAACACCACACTGTGAGTGCATGAACAGTAGCTACGGTACCTCTATCTCAGTGTGCATCACAATTGGCACCCTATGCCCCTTTTAGTGTGCTACTTATGACCAGGACCAATAGGATGCACTATAAAATGAATAAGGTTCCATTTGGGACTCATTCTCACTGTTCCTTGGTTACCTGAAACATTACTTAGAACACAGCACGACGAGGTACGGTTCTAAATTTGGCTCTGATGTTTGTGTTTACGAACAGGACCCGAAGTTTATTTTATTTTTATGGGGTAGATCAGCTTTAGTGTTGCAGATGGATTGTGGCTTCCATCAATGTAATTGTTTGCAGCATTTCCATCTCCTCATATTTATTTTGGTAAACATATACATTACCAGTCAAACGTTTGGACACACCTACTCATTCCATGATTTTTCTTATTTTTGTTTTACAATTTTCTACATTGTAGAATAATAGTATAAAGACGTTATGAAATAACAAATATGGAATCATGTAGTAACCAAAAAAGTATTAAACAAATATTTGAGATTCTTCAAAGTAGCCACCCTTTGTCTTGATGACAGCTTTGCACACTCTTGGCATTCTCTCAACCGGCTTCAAGAGGTAGTCACCTGGAATACATTTTCAATTAAGAGGTGTGCTTTGTTAAACGTTAATTTGTCGAATTTCTTTTCAGTTGTGTTGTGACAAGGTAGGGGTGGTATATAGAAGATTTGGTAAAATACCAAGTCCTTATTATGGCAAGAACAGCTCAAATAAGCAATGACAAATTACAGTCCATCACTACGTTAAGACATGAAGGTCAGACAATCTAGAACATTTCAAGAACTTTGAAAGTTTCTTCAAGTGCAGTTGCAAAAACCATCAAGCGCTATGATGAAACTGGCTCACAGTGGCTCTCATGAGGACCACCACAGGAAAGGAAAACCAAGAGTTACCTGCAGAGGACATGCTCATTAGAGTTAACTGCACCTCAGATTGCAGCCCATATAAATGCATCCCAGAATTCAAGTAACAGTAATCTCAACATCTACTGTTCAGAGGAGACTGTGTGAATCAGGCCTTCATGGTTGAATTGCTGCAAAGAAACCACTACTAAAGGACACCAATGATAAGAAGAGACTTGCTTGGGCAAAAAAACATGAGCAATGGACATTAGACCGGTGGAAATCTGTCATTTTAGTCTGATGAGTCCAAATTTGAGATTCTTGGTTCCAACCGCTGTGTCTTTGTGAGATGCAAAGTAGGTGAAAGGATGATCTCCACATGTGATTCGCATCGTGAAGCATGGAGGAGGAGGTGTGATGGTGTGACGCTGCTTTGCTGGTGACACTGTCAGTGATTTATTTAGAATTGTGCAGCGATACGCCATCCCATCTGGTTTGGCTTAGTGGGACTTTTTCAACAGGACAATGACCCAACACACATCCAGGCTGTGTAAGGGTTATTTGATCAAGAAGGAGAGTGATGGAGTGCTGCTTTTTTACCTTTATTTAACTAGGCAAGTCAGTTAAGAAATTCTTATTTTCAATGACGGCCTAGGAACAGTGGGTTAACTGCCTGTTCAGGGGCAGAAAGACAGATTTGTACCTTGTCAGCTCGAGGATTTGAACTTGCAACCTAGTCCAATGCTCTAACCACTAGGCTACACTGCCGCCCCGCCCAGTCTGCTTCAGATGACCTGGCCTCCACAGTCACCTGACCTCAACCCAATTTGAGATGGTTTGGGATGAGTTGGACCGCAGAGTGAAGGAAAAGCGGCCAACATGTGCTCAGCATGTGGGAACTCCTTCAAGACGGTTGGAAAAGCATTGCAGGTGAAGCTGATTGAGAGAATGCCAAGTGTGCAAAGCTGTCATCAAGGCAAATGGTGGCTACTTTGAAGAATCTCAAATATAAAATACATTTTGATTTATTTAGCACATTTTCGGTTACTACATGATTCTATATGTGTTATTTCATAGTTTTGATGTCTTCACTATTATTCTACGATGTAGAAAATAGTAAAAACAGTAAGAATTAAGAAAAACCCTTGAATTAGTAGGTGTGTCCAAACTTTTGACTGGTACTATATATACTTTATATATGAATATATTTATTTATACTTTATGTATGTATATTTATTTATACTTCAAATATATATATTTATTTATACTTTATATATGTATATTTATTTATACTTCAAATATATATATTTATTTATACTTTATATATATATATTTATTTATACTTTATATATGTATATTTATTTATACTTTGTATATAAATATTTATTTATACTTTATACATGTATATTTATTTATACTTTGTATATAAATATTTATTAATACTTTATATATATATATTTATTTATACTTTGTATATAAATATTTATTAATACTTTATATATATATATTTATTTATACTTTATATATATATATTTATTTATACTTTGCCTTCGGAAAGTATTTAGACCCCTTGACTATTTCCAAATTTTGTTAAGTTACAAACTTATTTTAAAATTATTACAAAATAATACAAAATCCTCAGCAATCTACGCACAATACTCCATGATGACAAATGGAAAACAGGTTTTTAGAAATGTTTGCAAATGCATTAAAAATTAAAAATACTTATTTACATAAGTATTCAGACCCTTTGCTATGAGACTCGAAATTGAGCTCTGGTGCATCCTGTTTCCATTGATAATCCTTAAGGTGTTTCTACAACTTGATTAGAGTCCACCTGTGGTAAATGTAATTGATTGGACATGATTTGGAAAGGCTCACACCTGTCTTTACAAGGTCCCACAGGTGACGATGTATATCAGAGCAAAAACCAAGCCATAGGTCGAAATAATTGTCCGTAGAGCTCAGAGACAGGATTGTGTATTGGCACAGATTTGGAGAAGGATATCAAAAAATGTCTGCATTCTTTAAAAACACAGTGGGCTCCAACATTATTTAATGGAAGAAGTTTGGAACCCCCCAAGATATTCCCTGAGCTGGCCGCCCGGCCAAACTGAGCAATCAGGGGAGAAGGGCCTTGGTCAGGGAGGTGACCAAGAACCCGATGGCCACTCTGATAGAGCTCTAGAGTTGGGAGAACCTTCCAGAAGGACAACCATCTCTGCAGCACTCCACCAATCCCCACGGGAGTCACTCTTCAGTAAAAGGCGCATGACAGCCCGCATGGAGTTTGCCAAAAGGCACCTAAAGACTATCCGACCATGAGAAAAAAGGTTCTGTCTTGCAGCTCAATCCTGTCTACGAGCTCTACGGACAATTCATTCTTGAACATGGGGCGAGACATTCTTCCTAATCTGCTAGAGAACCAGTTCGGATTTACGTATAACTTTTGTATGACTGAAGCCTTTAGTGAGACGTCAATTTAAAAATATATATATATTTCACCTTTATTTAACCACGTAGGCCAGTTGAGAACAAGTTCTCATTTACAACTGTGACCTTGCCAAGATACAACAAAGCAGTGCGACACAAACAACAACACAGAGTTACACATGGAATAAACAAACGTATGGTCAATAACACAATAGAAAAGTGTGTGCAAATGAGGTAAGATTAGTGAGGTAAGGCAATAAATAGGCCATAGTGGCGTTATAATTACAATTTAGCAATTAAACACTGGAGTGATAGATGTGCTGAATATGAATGTGCAAGTAGATATACTGGTGTGCAAAGGAGCAAAAATAAATAAATAACAATATGGGGATGAGGTAGTTGGGTGGGCTATTTACAGATGGGATATGTACAAGTGCAATGATCTGTAAGCTTCTCTAATGGCTGATGCTTAATGTTAGTGAGGGAGATATAAGACTCCAGGTTCAGTAATTTTTGCAATTTGTTCCGGTCATTGGCAGCAGAGAACTGGAAGGAAAGGCGGCCAAAGTAGGAATTGGCTTTGGAGGTGATCAGTGAAATATACCTGCTGGAGCGAGTGCTACGGGTGGGTGCTGCTATGGTGACCAGTGAGCTGACATAAGGCGGGGCTTTACCTAGCAAAGACTTATAGATGACCTGGAGCCCGTGGGTTTGCCGACAAATATGAAATGAGGGCCAGCCATCGAGAGCGTACAGTTTGCAGTGGTGGGTAGTATATGGGGCTTTGGTGACAAAACGGATGGCACTGTGATAGACTGCATCCAATTTGGTGTGTAGAGTGTTGGAAGCTATTTTGTAAATGACATCACCAAAGTCAAGGATCAGTAGGATAGTCAGTTTTATAATGGTATGTTTGGCAGCATGAGTGAAGGATGCTTTGTTGCAAAATAGGACGCCGATTCTAGATGTAATTTTAAGTCCAGAAGGAGAGTTTACAGTCTAACAAGACACGTAGGTGTTTGTTGTTGTCCACATATTCTAAGTCAGAACCGTCCAGAGTAGTGATGCTAGACGGGCGGGCAGGTGCGGGCAGCGATCGGTTGAAGAGCATGCATTTCGTTTTACTAGCATTTAAGAGCAGTTGGTGGCCACAGAAGGAGAGTTGTATGGCATTGAAGCTCTTCTGGAGGTTAGTTAACACAGTGTCCAAAGAAAGGCCAGAAGTATACAGAATGGTGTCGTCTGCGTAGAGGTGTAACAGAGAATCAGCAGCCGCAAAGGCGACATCATTGAAATATACAGAAAAGAGTCGGCCTGAGAATTGAACCCTGTGGCACCCCCATAAAGACTGCCAGATGTCCGGACAACAGGTCCTCCAATTTGACACACTGAACTCTTTCTGAGAAGTAGTTGGTGAACCAGGCGAGGCAGTCATTTGAGAAACCAAGGCTGTTGAGTCTGCCGATAAGAATGCGGTGATTGACAGAGTCGAACGCCTTGGCCAGGTCAATGAATACGGCTGCACAGTAATGTCTTTTATTGATGGCGGTTATGATGTCGTTTAGGACCTTGAGCGTTGCTGAGGTACACCTATGACCAGCTCGGAAACCAGATTGCATAGCGGAGATAGTACGTTGGGATTTGAAATGGTCGGTGATCTGTTTGTTAACTTTGCTTTTGAAGACCTTAGAAAGTCAGGGTAGGATGGATATAGGTCTGCAACAGTTTGGTTCTAGAGTGTCTGCCCCTTTGAAGAGGGGGATGACCACGGCAGCTTTTCAATCTTTGGGGTTCTCAGACGATACGAAAAAGAGGTTGAACAGGCTAGTAATAGGGGTTGCAACAATTGCGGCGGATCATTTTAGATAGAAAGGGTCCAGATTGTCTAGCCCAGCTGATTTGCAGGGGTCCAGATTTTGCAGCTCTTTCAGAACATCAGCTATCTGGATTTAGGTGAAGGACAAATGGGGAGGCTTGGGCAAGTTGCTGTAGGGGGTGCAGAGCTGTTGACCAGGTGGAAAGCATGGCCAGCCGTAGAAAAATGCTTATTGAAATCTTCAATTATCATGGATTTATCGGTGGTTAGTGTTTCCTCTGTGCAGCTTGCTTTAATATTTAATCATTTCTAAATTCATATTCATTACATAAATAGGCCTGTTTAATTTTGTCTCTATTGCCGTTCCAAATACAATTGATAATTTTTTGCTCATATAATTAAAAACCTTGTGTAGATAAGACCATGAGCAAATAGGAAACTGGGACATGACTTAAAAGATAATCAGGGTGATTTTTCCACAAATAGATAATAATATTATCTTTATACTTTCTATTAAAAGGTATTGGAGTGAGATAATTTATTTCTTTCGTGATATGTATACCGAGTATATCCACATCACCATCAGACAATTTTATTGGTAAACTACACGATAATCTAAAACTTGTATATTTTAGTGATCCAATAAGTAATATTGTACACTTATCATAATTTGGTTTTAATCCAGAGAGGTTACTCAAAGTATTCAGATCCTCTATGAGGCTGTGGAGGCATCTAAATTGTGGATTTAAAAGAAAACGTGGGATCATCAACCTCACTTTCATTTTTTAAGCCCTGGATTTCTATCCGTTTGATATTAATGTTGGATCTGATTTTAACATTTCGATGGTCATAGTAAACAGATATGCCGACAGTGGGCAACCTTGTTTTACTCCTCTTGACAGTTTAAAACTTTATGAGAAGTAGCCACTATTTACTATTTTACATCTAGGGTTACTAAACATAACTTTAACCCATTTTAATAATACAGTGGTTCTCAAAGTTTTTATGGTCCCGTACCCCTTCAAACATTCAACCTCCAGCTGTACACCCTCTTGCACCAGGGTCAGCGCACTCTCAATGTTGTTTTTTTGCCTTAAATTGTAAGCCTGCCACACATACATTTTTTAAACACAAGAATGAGTGTGAGTTTTTGTCACAACCCGGCTCGTGGGAAGTGACAAATTGCTCTTATAGGACCAGGGCACAAATAATAATATAATAATAACACATAATTATGCTCATTATTTAACCATCTTACATATTAAACCTTATTTGTTCATTGAAAATTGTGAATAACTCACCACAGGTTAATGAGAAGGGTGTGCTTGAAAGGATGCACATAACTCTGCAATGTTGGGTTGTATTGGAGAGTCTCAGTCTTAAATCATTTTCCACACACAGTCTGTGCCTGTATTTAGTTTTCATGCTCGTGAGGGCCGAGCAACCACTCTCACATAGTAATGTGGTTGCAAAGGGCATCAGTGTCTTAACAGGCGTACCCTCGACAGCATTGTGTGTACCCCAGTTTGTGAATACCTGTTATAAGAGATTCTCCAAAATGTGAATGTTCCATGCATTTAAATATAAATTCCAGTCTTAATTTATCAAAAGCCTTTTCAAAATCAGCTATGAATACCAGGCCTGGTTTCCCAGATTTTCAATTGTGTTTTATTGTTTCCAGTACCTGTCTGATATTATATCCAAGACCCAGATTTTGAATTTCAAAAACAAAAATATGACCTTCATAACCCTTCAAAAACCCTTATACCTCTTCATAACTCATGGTTATTCAACCGGCAGAAGTCAAACTATAAGCATATCAGTTGAAAGTAATTAAGGTTATGCTTAGGTATAGTATCACTGTGGCAGTGGCAGTCGAAGCCGTTAAAATAAAAAATAAAATAAATTATGAGCCTATATTGGCTTAATTATTTATTTACTAAATAAATAATCACACATAAATACATAAACACACACATACACGGTATAGTTATGGGTTACTAACACAATTCAATGAAAGGTCCCTAGTAGACTAAACCGATATGGTGGCTTGTTACACAAAATGGCGGATTCAAAAGAGAGGGAAAGGGAGAGACAAAGCAATTCAACTATAGTACATACAGCTGATAACTATGCTCATGGAAATGCGAATACTTTGCACATGAAACTATAAGCATAAAATAAAAATAAATACGAGCCAATCATGGCCTTATTTCTATTATAGCATATTGGATGACTGTTATTCATATTCCATTCACCCATCTCAATGTAGCATCGATAGGTTTAGGCTCATAAGGTTGCTACAACCTAGCCTATGAATGAAAGTTTACAAACTAGGTACACAGGTTGAGAGAAATGAGTAATCAAGGTGACATTCAATATTGCCTTACAAAACCCTTGCCTGCATCTAGCTGATCTAAAATCCGTTTCTATTGCACATGTTTATCCCTGTTTCGTTTTTCTTCTTCCGTTTAAGAAATGAATTCACCCCCGATCACACGCAAACACAGTTCACTTTCATAGCAGCTACATACAAACAGCATGATCCCTTTGATTGTTGTGTAATTAGTTCTCGCATCTACACGCTCTCCTCCTCTCACCCTTTTCCTTCGCTTGTGGACTTTAGTGGACATCAGTTGTCTGTGACGAGGCGGAAAAAAACCTTTCCAAACAAAACCTTCAAATCATAACTATTAACCGCTACACACAGCCTACATCTAGTCACCATATTAACGTCATATTAAACATAGCTACTAGAACTAACACGTTAGTAGCCCGCTACAATCACGCAGTACAGTGTACAGTCAGCAAGCAGTTTAGCAAAATTACACCGGCAGGCCCAGGTGACAATAAATTAATAAAACCAAAAGCTTACCTTGAGTAGTTTCAGTATTAGATAGCCATAAGCAGCTAGCTAACATAGCATCCCTCTCTGTTTGATAGCCATAAGCAGCTAGCTAACATGACATTCCTCTCTGTTTGATATCCATAGCCAGCTAGCTAACATGACATTCCTCTCTGTTGGATATCCATAGCCAGCTAGCTAACATGACATTCCTCTCTGTTGGAGCAGCGTGTTTGAGTAGGCTAAACTACTGTACACTAAATAAAAATTTAAATGCATCCGTTTCAAAGGTTTTACTGAGTTACAGTTCATATAAGGAATTCAGTTAATTTAATTAAATAATTAGGCCATAGGCCACTTCCCTGCATTCACTATCTAAGTCAACGAAGTAGATTTTTTTTAATAAATACAATAAAATATCTCTCTCTCTCTCTCTCTCTCTCTCTCTCTCTCTCTCTCTCTCTCTCTCTCTCTCTCTCTCCTCCTTAATTTTGGAAGAAATTAATTTATTCTACAAGTTAACTTTGGGTTATCGCCGTCCACCACAATTCATTTTCTGCCAGTCAAATATACTTCCTTAGGCTTAATGTTTTCAGTGTTCCTAATGTGCATTCCTAGTTGTGTATGAAAAAGTCAACATTCAGCATAGAAATTCAAGCTCTAGTCATGTGGCATAAAAACATCACAAAAAATGTGGAGGAAAAACAAACCATGTTTGAAAAGAGAGGAGAAAGGAGAGGCTGGAGAATAGAGAGGCAGGAGAATAGGCAGGAGAAAAGAGAGGCAGGAGAAAAGAGAGGCAGGAGAGAGGCAGGAGAAAAGAGAGGCAGGAGAAAAGAGAGGCAGGAGAATAGAGAGGCAGGTGAATAGAGAGGCAGGAGAAAAGAGAGGCAGGAGAATAGAGAGGCAGGTGAATAGAGAGGCAGGAGAAAAGAGAGGCAGGAGAAAAGAGAGGCAGGAGAAAAGAGAGGCAGGAGAATAGAGAGGCAGGAGAAAAGAGAGGCAGGAGAAAAGAGAGGCAGGAGAATAGAGAGGCAGGTGAATAGAGAGGCAGGAGAATAGAGAGGCAGGTGAATAGAGGCAGGAGAAAAGAGAGGCAGGAGTAAATAGAGGCAGGAGAATAGAGAGACAGGTGAATAGAGAGGCAGGAGAAAAGAAGAAAAGCGAAGAGAGAAACAGAGACTCCTGTCCTTCTGTCTGTGTTTAATTATTGCTGATTAAAGTTACATTTTCTAGGTCTTTCATCTTCTCACATCACAGGCAGGGGATTAGCTAGCGTGACTTCCCTGTCCGACGTCCCGGGCTGTGTTCCAAATGGCATCTTATTCTGACCAATAGCCGTGCAGTACACAGAGAATAGGGTGCCATTTGGGATGCAGAACCTAGTGTATCAAATTCTCCCTGTAATCTTTCAGTAGCCCCTATCTCTGACCTTCTCTATGCGTGTGCGTACATGTGTGTGTGTGGGGGGGGGGGGGGGGGGGACCAACCAATGTATAACATCTCTGAGTGATTTAGTTGATTAGACCCTCGCCACAGATTAGAGCTAGCCTGCTCCCAGATCAGTTTGTGCTCCTGAGAACTCCATTGATATCATTGTCAAACCAAACATGACAAATCCGTAAGGAGTTGGCAAGTGCAGATAAACAGACTGGCACTCAGGCTTCTTGAATTAGGATTTGTGGAGAAATGACAAGTATAGGATAGTGTATGCATAAAATTACACTACATGAGCAAAAGTATGTGGACACACATACTGCTTGTCGACCATCTCATTCCAAAAATCATGGGCATTAACATGGAGTTGTTCCCCCCACTTTGCTGTTATAACAGCCTCCACTCTTCTCAGAAGACTTTTCCACTAGATGTTGGAACATTGCTGCTATAACAGCCTCTACTCTTCTGGGAAGGCTTTCCACTAGATGTTGGAACATTGCTGCTATAACAGCCTCTACTCTTCTGGGAAGGCTTTCCACTAGATATTGGAACATTGCTGCTATAACAGCCTCCCCTCTTCTGGGAGGCTTTCCACTAGATGTTGGAACATTGCTGCTATAACAGCCTCCACTCTTCTGGGAGGCTTTCCACTAGATGTTGGAACATTGCTGCTATAACAGCCTCCACTCTTCTCAGAAGACTTTTCCACTAGATGTTGGAACATTGCTGCGGGAACTTGCTTCCATTCAGCCACAAGAGCATTAGTGATGTCGGGCACTGATGATGGGCGATTAGGCCTGGCTCGCAGACGGCGTTCCACTTCATTCCAAAGGTGTTCGATGGGGTTGAGGTCAGCGCTCTCTGCAGGTCAGTCAAGTTCTTCCACACCGATCTTGACATACCATTTCTGTATAGACCTGGCTTTGTGCACGGGGTCATTGTCAGCTACTACAGCGACTGAAATGACTGCAACGCTTAACAAAGAGAAGCAGTTAGTTTCAGAGTGGGTGGCAAGGAATAAATTGGCCCTAAATATTTCTAAAACTAAAAGCATTGTAGTTGGGACAAAACATTCACTAAACCTCAACTAAATCTTGTAATGAATAATGTGGAAATTGAGCAAGTTGAGATGTCATGGTCAATACATATTGATACAGTAGTAGCTAAGACCGGGAGAAGCCTGTCCATAATAAAGCGATGCTTTGCCTTCTTAACAACACTATCAACAAGGCAGGTCCTACAGGCCCTAGTTTTTTTGTACCTTCAGTCGTGTGGTCAGTTGCCACAAAAAAGGGCTCAGGAAAATTGCAAATGTCTCAGAACAGGGCAGCATGTCTGGTCCTTGGATGAACACAGAGAGCTAATATTAATAACATGCATGTCAATCTCTCCTGGCTCAAAGTGGGGGAGAGATTGACTTCATCACCACTTGTATTTATGAGAGGTAATGACATGTTGAATGCACCGAGCTGTCTGAATAAACTACTGTCACACAGCTCGGACACCCATTCATACCCCACAAGACATATTACCAGAGTTCTCTTCACAGTACCCAAGTCCAGACAGACTATGGGGAGGGGCACAATACTACATAGAGGCATGATAACATTGAACTCTATTCCACATCAACAAATTGAGCAGTAAAATTAGATTTAAAAAAAAAACGATGTAAAAAATAACCCTGTTTGGAGATCCATAATAAATACAAATACAAAGGCTGAAACAGGAAACAGGAAACAGGAAAGGGCCTGGTGTCTTAACGACTGTTCCACATGTGTAAGTTCATTCATTGATTATAGTTTACTGAACAAGCATGGGAAACAGTGTTTAAACCCTTTACAACGAAGATCTGTGAAGTTATTTGGATTTTTACGAAATATCTTTGAAAGACCGAGTCCTGAAAAAGGGACCTTTCTTTTTTTGCAGTTGTTTTTAATGGACAAAGAAATTGCTTTTCTTTCAAAAACAAGGACATTTCTAAGTGACCCCAAACTTCTGATCGGTAGTGTATATAAACTCAGCAAAGAAAGAAACGTCCCTTTTTCAGGAATCAAATCAAATCAAATTTTATTTGTCACATACACATGGTTAGCAGATGTTAATGCGAGTGTAGCGAAATGCTTGTGCTTCTAGTTTCGACAATGCAGTAATAACCAACAAGTAATCTAGCTAACAATTCCAAAACTACAACCTTATACACAAGTGTAAGAGGATAAAGAATATGTACATAAAGATATATGAGTGAGTGATGGTACAGAGCGGCATGAGCAAGATACAGTAGATGGTATTGAGTGCAGTATATACATATGAGATGAGTATGTAAACAAAGTGGCATAGTTAAAGTGGCTAGTGATACATGTATTACATAAAGATGCAGTAGATGATATAGAGTACAGTATATACATATACATGTGAGATGAATAATGTAGGGTATGTAAACATTATATTAGGTAGCATTGTTTAAAGTGGCTAGTGATATATTTTACATCATTTCCCATCAATTCCCATTACTAAAGTGGCTGGAGTTGAGTCAGTGTGTTGGCAGCAGCCACTCAATGTTAGTGGTAGCTGTTTAACAGTCTGATGGCCTTGAGATAGAAGCTGTTTTTCAGTCTCTCGGTCCCAGCTTTGATGCACCTGTACTGACCTCGCCTTCTGGATGATAGCGGGGTGAACAGGCAGTGGCTCGGGTGGTTGTTGTCCTTGATGATCTTTATGGCCTTCCTGTGACATCGGGTGGTGTAGGTGTCCTGGAGGGCAGGTAGTTTGCCCCCGGTGATGCGTTGTGCAGACCTCACTACCCTCTGGAGAGCCTTACGGTTGTGGGCAGAGCAGTTGCCGTACCAGGCGGTGATACAGCCCGATAGGACTCTGTCTTTCAAAGATAATTCTGTCAACAGGACCGGACGGCAGGCAGACTCAGGGTAGGCAGAGGTCAACAATCCAGAGGTGGGCAAAGGTACAGGTCGGCAGACAGGATCAGGGTCAGGGGCAGGGTCAGGGGCAGGCAGAGTGGTCAGGCAGGCGGGCTCAGAGTCAGGACAGGCAAGGGTCAAAACCAGGAAGGCGAGAAAAAAGAGAGACTGGAAAATGCAGAAGCTGAGAACGAAAACACTGGTTTACTTGACAAACAAGACAAACTGGCGACAGACAAACAGAGAACACAGGTATAAGTACCCAGGGGATAATGGGGAAGATGGGTGACACCTAGAGGGGGGTGGAGACAATCACAAGGACAGGTGAAACTGATCAGGGTGTGACATATGAACATTTCTGGGATCTTTGACTTCAGCTCATGAAACATGGGACCAACACTTTACATGTTGCATTTATATTTTTGTTCTGTGTAAAAAAATTAAATGGAGAAAGCTTAATGCAACATCTTTTTACCCATCACATCTTTTAATCCAAACTGAATCCACAGGTTTTACGCACCAACCTAACTTCTGGGAGAGTGTGATGGTCTCCTTTTGAACAATTATGATATCTGCAATGAGTTTCCAGGCAGTTTTGTATTAGCATAAATTAACCTAAATAAGAGTATCACCACCATACATTTGTATTTTGATATCTGCACGTATAGAGGGCAGGTCATTGATGTTAGCACTGAATAAAAGTGTGCCCAACATGGATCCTTGTGGGACTCAAATAAAAAAAAATCGAAAATCTTGACAGCTTGTCATTGATTCCAGTTCTTTAAAAAAATGGCTTATAGTTTTATGTTTGCTTTTTGATTTTCAGACCTGTATGTCTATAAGAACAAATAAATATTTACTTATTTTCAGACCTGTATGTCTAAAAAAACAAATAGGTATTTATTCATTTTCAGACCTACAGTATATGCCTACAAGAACATATGTGTATGTTCCTGTAAATGTTATATAGTACAAGGCATAGTCTTGCTCTTGGCGTTTATACCTGGTAACCCTTGTATACCACATGGTAGACCCTATTGGTCTGGACTGGCGCTGCCACTGCAGCATGTCCCTGGTCTTCACAGGGCTTTGGTGTAGTCTGTTGAATAAGTCATATCTTTAGAGGCTTGGGGGTTTGTTCTTTCACGTGATAGCAAGGAATCTAAAGAACCTTTGTATGTTCCTTCGCTGTGTGCACTGTGTCCCGCGTTTCAGGGGTCTGTCAGTCTGTGTGTGTGTGTTTGTTTAAGTGTGTTCAAGTGTGTGCAAGTGCATGTGTTTACGTCTCTCTCTCTCTCTGTGTGTGTGTGTGTGTGTGTGTGTGTGTGTGTGTGTGTGTGTGTGTGTGTGTGTGTGTGTGTGTGTGTGTGTGTGTGTGTGTGTGTGTGTTTGGAAAAATGCCCACGTGACTTCACCAGTTGAGTATGTACCCCTCTGAGCTATAAGACCAGGCAGTCTCATTGTGTGTTTAGTTTATACATTCAGATTTTGTTTCAGAAAGAACAGAATATTTACCAGTCAAATGGCAAACGTTTTCAACAACCCTTTACACTGTTTTTAATATTTTTAAATATTTGCTGTCGTTGAAACAAATGAATACATCTGACTGGTTAATAGGGTAGCCAATATCGTCTTTAAAGAAAATGATCCACGAGCATAAAACATGTAAAATGCTGTGTTAAAACATAACATGTCAAACACATTACATGCGTGTACAGACTAATGTACAGACTAAATGGCAGAACTCATAGAACTCATAGAACTCATAGAACTCGTGGTAGAACCAACGGAACTCAACTTGCATTACTGAGAGTTCTGCATGGAAAACTTAGAGATTTTACAGACTCTTGCAGCAAATCCGTGTATATATGCTCATAATTGCCTTTCATAAGACAAATGTGCTTTCAATCTGCAGATTTAATTAAATAAAACCAAAAACGAATCATTCAGTTCAGAGAAAATCCATTTGGCGCACAATACAGCCCAAATGTCAACTGACTAAGCTTGTACAACCCATTCCTGGGTTCAATCTGTCCTGAGATAGTGTGCGTGTCAAATGGAACCCTATTCCCTATATAGTGCACTACTTTAGACCAGAGCCCTATGCCACCCTATTCCCTATATAGTGCACTACTTTAGACCAGAGCCCTATGCCACCCTATTCCCTATATAGTGCACTACTTTTGACCAGAGCCCTATGGAACCCTATTCCCTATATAGTGCACTACTTTTGACCAGAGCCCAATGGAACCCTATTCCCTATATAGTGCACTACTTTTGACCAGAGCCCTATGGTGCACTATAAAAGGAATAGGCTACCATTTGGGATGCAGATAGATAGTTGATTGACAGAGATATATTACAACGGCTATATTACAATGGCTTATAAACCTTA
Source organism: Oncorhynchus nerka (assembly GCF_034236695.1). Classification (NCBI taxonomy): domain Eukaryota; kingdom Metazoa; phylum Chordata; class Actinopteri; order Salmoniformes; family Salmonidae; genus Oncorhynchus; species Oncorhynchus nerka. Next base: position 47,089,365 of record NC_088424.1, on the reverse strand, counting down.
TCAAGCGCCGTTTGCACATTTATCCCACAGAAAAAACCCTGCTTTGATTTAGGTTTGATTTAGGTGAGGATTGCCACAAAGGTAACGCTACAGAAGTGAGCAGGAGTTGGGTGACAGTCAAAAGAGGTAAACTTCAAACATAAAGATATAAAACTGTATTGTTTTGTGAAGAATCAACAACAAGTGGGACACAATCATGAAGTGGAACGACATTTATTGGATATTTCTAACTTTTTTAACAAATCAAAAACTGAAAAATTGGGCGTGCAAAATTATTCAGCACCCTTAAGTTAATACTTTGTAGCGCCACCTTTTGCTGCGATTACAGCTGTAAGTCGCTTGGGGTATGTCTCTATCAGTTTTGCACATCGAGAGACTTACATTTTTTCCCATTCCTCCTTGCAAAACAGCTCGAGCTCAGTGAGGTTGGATGGAGAGCATTTGTGAACAGCAGTTTTCAGTTCTTTCCACAGATTCTCGATTGGATTCAGGTCTGGACTTTGACTTGGCCATTCTAACACCTGGATATGTTTATTTTTGAACCATTCCATTGTAGATTGTGCTTTATGTTTTGGATCATTGTCTTGTTGGAAGACAAATCTCCATCCCAGTCTCAGGTCTTTTGCAGACTCCATCAGGTTTTCTTCCAGAATGGTCCTGTATTTGGCTCCATCCATCTTCCCATCAATTTTAACCATCTTCCCTGTCCCTGCTGAAGAAAAGCAGGCCCAAACCATGATGCTGCCACCACCATGTTTGACAGTGGGGATGGTATGTTCAGGGTGATGTGCTGTGTTGCTTTTACGCCAAACATAACATTTTGAATTGTTGCCAAAAAGTTCAATTTTGGTTTCATCTGACCAGAGCACCTTCTTCCACATGTTTGGTGTGTCTCCCAGGTGGCTTGTGGCAAACTTTAAACAACACTTTTTATGGATATCTTTAAGAAATGGCTTTCTTCTTGCCACTCTTCCATAAAGGCCAGATTTGTGCAATATACGACTGATTGTTGTCCTATGGACAGAGTCTCCCACCTCAGCTGTAGATCTCTGCAGTTCATCCAGAGTGATCATGGGCCTCTTGGCTGCATCTCTGATCAGTCTTCTCCTTGTATGAGCTGAAAGTTTAGAGGGACGGCCAGGTCTTGGTAGATTTGCAGTTGTCTGATACTCCTTCCATTTCAATATTATCGCTTGCACAGTGCTCCTTGGGATGTTTAAAGCTTGGAAAATATTTTTGTATCCAAATCCGGCTTTAAACTTCTTCACAACAGTATCTCGGACCTGCCTGGTGTGTTCCTTGTTCTTCATGATGCTCTCTGCGCTTTTAACGGACTTCTGAGTCTATCACAGTGCAGGTGCATTTATACGGAGACTTGATTACACAAAGGTGGATTGTATTTATCATCATTAGTCATTTAGGTCAACATGGGATCATTCAGAGATCCTCACTGAACTTCTGGAGAGAGTTTGCTGCACTGAAAGTAAAGGGGCTGAATAATTTTGCACGCCCAATTTTTCAGTTTTTGATTTGTTAAAAAAGTTTGAAATATCCAATAAATGTCGTTCCACTTCATGATTGTGTCCCACTTGTTGTTGATTCTTCACAAAAAAATACAGTTTTATATCTTTATGTTTGAAGCCTGAAATGTGGCAAAAGGTTGCAAAGTTCAAGGGGGCCGAATACTTTCGCAAGGCACTGTATATATATATATATATATATATATATATATATATATATATACTATATGGGGTATTGTGTGGAGATTGTGGAGGATTCGTATAAAAATAAAAAATCTATTTTCGAACAAGGCTGCAAAGTAATAAAATGTGGAAAAAGTCAAGGGGTCTGAATACTTTCCGAAGGCACCGTACACACCAACCCTCCAGTTTCCTATGTACTGTCATATTCAGATGTACACACCAACCCCAGTCAACAGCACTGCACCCCCTGCCTTCCCCATTTCTGCTTCTCCCAAATCCAGTCAGCTGATGTTCTGAAAGAGCTGCAAAATCTGGACCCCTACAAATCAGCCGCGCTAGACAATCTGGACCCTTTCTTTCTAAAATTATCTGCCGAAATCGTTGCAATCCCTATTGCTAGCCTGTTCAACCTCTCTTTCGTGCCGTCTGAGATTCCCAAAGATTGGAAAGCAACTGCGGTCATCCCCCTCTTCAAAGCGGGGGACACTCTTGACCCAAACTGCTATAGACCTATATCTATCCTACCCTGCCTTTCTAAGGTCTTCGAAAGCCAAGTCAACAAACAGATTACCGACCATTTCGAATCCCACCATAACTTCTCCTCTATGCAATCTGGTTTCAGAGCTGGTCATCGGTGCACCTCAGCCACGCTCAAGGTCCTAAACAAAATCTTAAACGCCATCGATAAGAAACAATACTGTGCAGCCGTATTCATTGACCTGGCCAAGGCTTTCGACTCTGTCAATCACCACATCCCCCTCGGCAGACTCGATAGACTTGGTTTCTCAAATGATTGCCTCGGCTGGTTCACCAACTACTTATCTGATAGAGTTCAGTGTGTCAAATCGGAGGGCCTGTTGTCCGGGCCTCTGGCAGTCTCTATGGGGGTGCCACAGGGTTCAATTCTTGGACCGACTCTCTTCTCTGTGTACATCAATGATGTCGCTCTTGCTGCTGGTCAGTCTCTGATCCACCTCTACGCAGACGACACCATTTAAGTCACACACCATTCTGTATACTTCAGGCCCTTCTTTGGACACTGTGTTAACTTCTTGCGTCGAACCATCCCGGATCCGGGATCGTGAATACAGCCTCAAGCTCATTACCATAACGCAACGTTAACTATTCATGAAAATCGCAAATTAAATGAAATGAATCTATTTACTTTCAAGCTTAGCCTTTTGTTAACAACACTGTCATCTCAGTTTTTCAAAATATGCTTCTCAACCATTGCAAAACAAGCATTTGTGTAACAGTATTGATGGCTAACGTAGCATTTAGCATTAGCATTCAGCATGCAACATTTTCCACAAAAACCAGAAGAGCATTCAAATAAAATCATTTACCTTTGAAGAACTTCAGATGTTTTCAATGAGGAGACTCTCAGATAGCAAATGTTCAGTTTTTCCTGAAAGATTATTTGTTTAGGACAAATCGCTCCGTTTTCTGCGTCACGTTTAGCTACGAAAAAAAACCTGTATCCAGGATTGTGTAAATCTATCCGAAAGCTCATTAACATAACACAACGTTAACTATTCATGAAAATCGCAAATGAAATGAAATTAATCTATTTGCTCTCAATCTTAGCCTTTTGTTAACAACACTGTCATCTCAGATTTTCAAAATATGCTTCTCAACCATTGCAAAACAAGCATTTGTGTAACAGTATTGATGGCTAACGTAGCATTTAGCGTTAGCATTCAGCATGCAACATTTTCCACAAAAACCAGAAAAGAATTCAAATAAAATCATTTACCTTTGAAGAACTTCAGATGTTTTCAATGAGGAGACTCTGTTAGATAGCAAATATTCCGTTTTTACAAAAAATATTATTTGTGTCAACTAATCGCTCCGTTTTGTTCATCACATTTGGGGAGGGAAAAAAAAATATATATATATTAAGTCATTAAAACGCGAACTTTTTTCCAAATTAACTCCATAATATCGACAGAAACATGGCAAACCGATGTTTAGAATCAATCCTCAAGGTGTTTTTCACATATCTATCGACGATAAAATCCATCGTGGCATTTTACTTTCTCTTCTGAAGAAATGGAACGCGCATGGACCTACAGATTACGCACACAGGACACCCGGCGGGACACCAGGTAAATGTAGTCTCTTATGGTCAATCTTCCAATGATATGCCTACAAACACGTCACAATGCTGCAGACACCTCGGGGAATAGACAGAAACCGCAGGCTCATTCCTGGCGCATTGACGGCCATATAAGGAGACATTGGAACACAGCGCCTTCAGAATCTGGGGCATTTCCTGTATGAAACTGCATCTTGGTTTCGCCTGTTGCATTAGTTCTGGGGCACTCACAGATAATATCTTTGCAGTTTTGGAGACGTCAGAGTTTTGTCTTTCCAAGGCTGTCAATTCCATGCATAGTCGAGCATCTTTTCGTGACAAAATATTGCGCTTAAAACGGGCACGTCTTTTTATCCAATAATGACATAGCGCCCCCATAGGTTGAACAGGTTAACAACCCTCCAGACGAGCTTCAATACCATACAACTCTCCTTCCGTGGCCTCCAATTGCTCTTAAATACAAGCAAAAATAAAAGCATGCTTCTCAACCGATCGCGGCCTGCACCTGCCCGCCTTTCCAACATCACTACTCTGGACGGCTCTGACTTAGAATATGTGGACAACTACAAATACCTAGGTTTCTGGTTAGACTGTAAACTCTCCTTCCAGACTCACATCAAACATCTCCAATCCAAAATTAAATCTA